>NC_059433.1:92116034-92417867 GCF_021028975.2 Sphaerodactylus townsendi
TTGAGATCGGATCCATTATTGAAGTGCTTCCTTCCAAGGATCAGTAAAGTCCAAGAGGACACGGAGAACAAAAAAGATCTATGGGAGAAAATTATACAGTTCCCAATAGAACTGAAAATATTTCAGAAAATAGTCCAGTGGCCCCTTTAAGACCAACAAAGTTTTATTCTTGATGTTCTTGAATAAGCTTTCAGCTGCTTCAGACCAACCTGGCTACACACAAAAATAATATTTCAGTTTTTAGAATTCCCCTGAAGTGAAACTCATTGGTTCAGATTTTTTGAAAATTTTATTCAATTTATATTCCACCCTTCCTAATCAAAATTGGACTCAGGGTGGCGTACAAACATATTTAAAAACAATTTAACCAATACATAAAATACCACTAAACACACTATAAGATGACAAGCACAGTTGAAGCCTATGAGGACTACCCAAGCTTAGCTTGAACAAAAACATCATTAAGAACAGTCCAAGATTGGGCAAAGTTGAGAGAGGGCAATGCAGAGTGACAATGTATTGGTAGTTTATTGTTGTTGTAGGGGGACCAGCAGATGACATTGGGACATATGGGTGACCTCAACCAAAGGCCTGGTGGAACATCTGTTTTACAGGCCCTGAGGAACTGTTTAAGATCCTGCAGGGCCCTGGCGTCAGCTAACAGAAAGTTCTACCAGGCTGGAGCCAGGGCACAGAAAGCCCCAGCTGGAGCCAGGGCACGTCCTATGGGCCAGAGACCAGCAGGAGGTTTTCATCAGAGGATTGGAGCATCCTCCGTGGGCAATATGGGCTGACGCAGTTCCGCAGATATGAGGATCCCAGATCACTCAGGGCCTTGAAAGTTACAACCGAGACCTTGAACCTGATTCGGAATTCCACTGAACAGCATAAAGGAAAGTTCATAAAGTTCATCTGTAACTCATAGGCAAATCTTGCTGTCACAATATACTATTCAATACAGTTTGTAAGATGCATTTTAAGAGTTCTCTTGAATATCCCAAGTGCTACAATACAATGCATTCCAATTTCCCCCTTCAGCCACTCTCATCTTAGCAAACTTCTGAAATAAGACAAGTGATCATTTATCATGAAGAAAGATACTCAAGTACTTTGTTGTCCAGTTTCCTTGCTTCAACTTCAAAAATGACAACTCTATTATCTTTTACTTCTTCCGCTGTAATCTGGATAGACAAGAAGACAAATATGTATCATGTTTAGACAATGCAATTGAATACAAGTATGCATGAGTGACTCAAAGATGTGACAACTCTAGGAGGTCTTATGGGAGTAAATTTTGTATTTTCTTTCACTTGTACAAGCATAAGTGTTCTTAGTAATGGACTTAGGAGAACAAGCATATGAACACACATGAAGTATTGCTTGTGTTCATATCAAGTCAGGGATAGCTTTTTCCCATTTGAGAAAATTAGTTTTACACAGGAGAACTTCTCTCAAGCATTTCAAACCATTAAATGCCCAGCCACTGAGTAGATTCTTTACCTCTTCTGGCAACCAATGCAGCTGCCTCTTCTGGCAACCAATGCAGCAAATTCATGCCTCAAATTGATTTATACATTTCAGTCTCAGAAGGAAGTTTGTTATGAGGCTTTCAGCCTGCTGTTTTGAAAAACACACTTTGGGTATGAAGAACCAAATACACAGATTTTTGGAGCCAAACTAAATTTTCTATCAGTGGAATGGAATTTTGTTTGTGTGTTTTTATTTAATTATTTTACCATTTTCAATATTATTTTTAAATGTTCAAATGTTTTATGTTCACCACCTTGGAGACCCTGATTGGGTCGAAAGGCAGCTTCAAATCATTCTAATAAATTAATCCATCCTTTTAAAAAAAACTAGCTGTTTTGGATTTCCTGGGCTGTGTGGCCATAGTCTGGTGGTTTTAGCTCCTAACGTTTCATCCACGTCTTTGGCTGGCATCTTCAAAGGCATGTCACAGTAAGATCTGTTTCTCTCAATGACCACAGCCACAGATGTGGGTGAAATGTTAGGAGAAAAGGCTACCATGCCATGTTCACCCAGTCTGAAAGACTCACAACAGTGAGTTGATTCTGCCATGCAAGCCTTCAACTATACATTTTAAAAAAAACCTTCCTGCCTTCCTGACCCTGGCAGCAGCCCACTGAACTGCACAAAATGGTGTCCCTGGGGAGACAAGGGCCTCCAGGAACAGCATGAGAGGAGTCAGCAGTAGCCGGCAAATGGCCCTTCCCCTTTCATCAGTAAATTTAATTGGGATCCAGCCCTACATCATCATTCTGTAAATTAACTATTCAAAAGACCACAAAAATAAAGTTAAAAGCATGTGTGTAATCTCTGAGCAATCCAAAGAAAATAAATGCACATATTCACTTCAACAAGCACATATTCACTTCAACAAGGTTTCAAGATGCTTAACTGCTCCATTTGGGTACAATCAAAACCAGAAATCAAAAGATCAAAATCTGAAGGGCCAGGAGTAAAGAAACAATATTGTCATACTGTAATTTTTCCTTTTCCTGCCGGTCTGCCATTTTTCATTACAAGAGGTCTGGTGAGTGTCTTGCTGGAAACAATCTGTTGAAATACAGAACAGTTACAGAGGAAAATTGTAATGGTCAATGTTTATCTAGAATTACTAAAGGAACACTAGCAAAACCAGACACAACAGAACATGCACAAATAGTTCCAAACAGAGGAAATGTTTTTCTTAGTCGATGAAACAACTGGCTATTATACCTATTACACCTCTGAGTTAAGATACACATTGTGTAATCTGTGCATTTGACCTCACTAATCCATAAACAGTTTGAACAAGCACGTTTGCCTTCTGTACATAAATGAATGACAAACATTGTAATTTTAAGTTCACTTTCATTTTCAATTAAACATTTAAACAGTCTGCTTATCTTATGTTTAAAAGAGGTAAAGCTAAAGACAAAACCAGAAAACGCAATTAAACATACAGAGTTCCATCCGGGGGGGGGGGGGGGATGTCCGCCTGTGGGAGTGGTGGGGCAGCCGCATTGGCAGTTTCACCCTCTCCAAGGCACTTATCCTGGCAGAGGAGTGAACTTGCCATGAGGCCGAGTCACCCTCCCCTGGCAGTGGGACGTGGCGCAGGGTGCTGCAGCGGTGTCCCTGCACCTCTGCCACTGGCATAGCAGGGCAAGCTAAGGGTGGGGCTGGGGGAGATGCTGACTAATGTTGGCTGACTAATGTTGCACCAGCAGGCCACAATCCACACTGAAGCCAGTTTTTTGGCTGGCGTAAGTCCATTGCAGCCCGTTGAGGCTTCTCAGCAGCATGGAGGTTGTTGAACTTGTGAGCCTCTCCACACCACTGGAAAGCCTCTTTGAAAGGGCTGCAGCCCACCGCCTCCACTGTGGATGGGGCTGCCCATACAAAATTCCTCTTTACAATTAGAAATATGTTTTTTTTTAATTAAAATATGTTTAGAGAATTTTCCACAGGAAGACTCTTAGTAGAGAAGTTGTATGTTGTATTTTTAAGTTCTATTTCTGACTGAAAAAGAGAATGCATTTCAGTTTTAAATGCACCTTGTAACTTAATCCCCCGTTTTATGTCAAAGGACTACTCTATGTTGGCATACATCAGGATTTCAAACGAAATGATACTCATCTGGGCAGGATCACATTCACTGTGACTGAAGCAGTTGTTACAACTTTGTGAAGGCTACTGGAAATATGTAGTAACTATTAAACTTACCTGTCCCAGAGTGCATTCAAATTCTCCTAAGAAGTCATCATCACTCAGTTCAACAGTTGCATTGTCGATATCAAAAATCCCAAATTTGAGTTTCTGGACTAGTTCAAAATAATAATCAATTAGGAACCTCTTGGCAAACTTGGGGTCCAAACTGTTTTTGATCCTTTCTGTGCGATCAACCTGCAAATACAACACCGAGTAAGCATCAAGTGTATTCCAGAAGCAGTTCCACTTCTAATGCTTTTTCAAGCACTTTTCCATAACCCCCCAAAAGCAGCTCACAAAAAATAAAGACATTTTTTTAAAAAAAATCATCTAGTACCTCATACCACTGCTGTCCACTTGTGTGCTGAAGTAACACACACAGTGGGTCTGACTTGGAACCAACATCTTTATCCAGGAGATTATTACAGGAAATAGTTAGTTCCACCTTTGTTACACACTGCGCCGCCATCTGCAAGTATAGAAAAGGAGAAAGCAACTGACATAGGTTAATATGAAGTGGAACAGGAACCCAAATGATGAACTTGGATCTAACGCTTCCACTAACAGAACAAGTTCATGAAAGATATTTTTAATGGGCTTCCCTTCCCCAGAAGCCCCTTCCAAAGCCACTACTGAGAGTCAGAGATATTTAAAGAGCATGCTGTGCAGTACAGGTGGGAGTCAGGGAGACAACAGAAATAAGGGGAACTTGGAAGAAACCACTCTTGTCTCTGGTGTGATGTGACCTCACGTTCATAGAGGTGCTCTGCTCATGCAACAAGGAGTGAAGATATTTTCTGCCAAGTCACTTCAATTCCATTCATGAAACTGTTAAATCCAGCATACAAATTCCAGTCCCTGACCATAACAAAACAGAAGAAAGCCAAGGCCACTGAAATACCTGTTAGATGGCTGACCACTTTCTGTTTAACTATGAAGCACATTAACACAACATGGAGTGTTGAAAGCCATCCAGAAATAACTGGGTCTTTTGTAACTGTTTAACTAATATATCCTCCAAGATTAAACTTTTCCCATTCAGTAAAAGGCAAAGGAAAATCTATTTCAGAAAAGGAACTGAGTTTCTCAAAATAGCAGGACAAGAAACCAAAATCTACTCCTTTTTTAAACTTAAGTTGGGTTTCCTTTTCCTTGGATGCAGGGATCCCCAATAAACCATGATTATCTGTAGATGCATCATTCTCTTTAAAAAATATATGTTGGACAATCATTCTCTCCTCATCGAACAGGACCCTGTTCCATGGTTTGGGAGAGCACAGGACCAAAAGAGAGTGAGAAGATGTCTTGAGCATGGTTAGAAGACGACGATGGTTTGACAAAAGGCATCATACAGTTTATTTGAAAGGATCCATTTGGAGGAAAATTAAGCGGCAGGGGGAACTCCTGGTTTTTCTGGATGATACATCTGTCCTAAATCCATTTTAATCTGGCTTCAGGTCTCAGAAGTTATTACCTACCCTGGGGGTTGACTGCTGTTTGCAGATGGATACTTTATTAGATCTGATAGCTATTTTTAATGTGGTGAATCATGCTATTCTGTTGCACTGTTTGCAGTTGGAAATGATGTTTCAGTCATTGAGCCTCAACAAGCGTATCATTGATTATACCAAGTCCTTTCAGAATTGACATGGACAGCGACTCAGGATTTTGTCCTCACACCCACATTATTTAATTTTTCTGTTACTCCATAAATGAGATTGTAACTTTGGAATTGCCTATATCAATATGTGGAGAAGCAAAGATACAGCTCTGCTGCAAGAGCATTCATGGGATTTCCATGCACAAAAACAGAACCAATGTGCTAAAGATAGACTGCGGTCACACAGCTTCAATATTTGCCAAATACATTTGTAATGTTAACTTGCTTAACAGGTTGGCCTACCTGTTATGTTATATATAAAATAAACACCTCATCATCTTTTGGGTAGATAGGGCCTCTGTAGAAAAGAAAAAAAGGGGGCTTTCAGCTGTAAACGCAGTGCTGATTGGAGCTGAAAATACAGGACATGCTTTCAAATCCAAGCCTTGTGCTACCACAGAATGGAGAGGGGGAGGAGCTTGGACAAGGAAAGCCCATCCCATACACCTTATTCTCCAAGCCTCTATGCTGGTCCTTTTTCCTCTTTGCTAGTTTCCTGATCCATCCAGGAGCAGCAATGGCGTAGGAGGTTAAGAGCTCGTGTATCTAATCTGGAGGAACCGGGTTTGATTCCCAGCTCTGCCGCCTGAGCTATGGAGGCTTATCTGGGGAATTCAGATTAGCCTGTACACTCCCACACCCAGCTGGGTGACCTTGGGCTAGTCACAGCTTCTCGGAGCTCTCTCAGCCCCACCTACCTCACAGGGTGTTTGTTGTGAGGGGGGAAGGGCAAGGAGATTGTAAGCCCCTTTGAGTCTCCCGCAGGAGAGAAAGGGGGGATATAAATCCAAACTCTTCTTCTTCTTCTTCATCTTCCACCCTGCTGCTGCAGTACTTTTGCCAAGTCTCCGCCCCCCCCCCCTCACACCTCCTGCTTCCCTTCCCTCCATCCTGCCCCCATTACTTGAATCATTTTGCTCCCATCACGGTATCCTTTTCCTTGTCCCAACTTTCCTGCCACTTCTTCTCTCCCTGTCCCATCAGACAATCCTTTGCTTAGAATGAAATACAGTGAAACCTCGGTTTTTGTCGGTAATCCGTCCAAAAACAATCGACGAAATCTGAAACCAACGAAAACTGAGACAATGATTTCCATATATAGGAAATTAGCAGCGAGGTCACGTGCCATGGGACGAAAATGGCGAAATCTGAGGCAACCAATGAAAACTGAAACCAACTATAACTGATGTCAACGAAAACTGAGTTTCGCTGTATAAAAATAGGAGGCATAACCCCAATTAAGCCAAGTGGGGTCTCCCCCGCCCCTACAAGAACCAGAGGTTATTATGCCCTTCATTATCTAGTGCTTCCATTTAAGAAATCATCCACAAGTTAAATGCAAATGACTAAATCACCTTTAGCTTCTCGGGCATATGCTAAAGCAAAGACTGACTATGGTACACTGAGGTACATTTATACATGTACAATCCCAAGAGGAGAATGTTGGGAAAGGAGAATGTTTCCAAATCTTGTTTATTGCAACACCGATTACTTTCATTTCCAACTCATTTTAAATTTTCCCATCAATTTCCCCCAACAGGAAAACGGTGAGGAAGCAATAAAAAGTATTCCCACCTCCCACTGGCTGTAAATGTTCTGGAAATCCTGTATATTTAGTCCCCATGTTCATATAGTGAAAATAATGGCACAAAACCTCATTACAGTATATACTTTATGTGATAATTATGTTTGCTGTGGTGGCATAGGAATTTCATGCAATCAATCAGCGCAGTTAATTTGCCTAAATGTCTATGATGATAATGCACCGCTGAAGAGTTCAGTGTTTTTAGCATTAAATTTAACTCAATATTAAAACATGCCTCAAGACTCTTGTGAGAGCACCAGACCATTTCTCTCCAAATAAAATATTATGCTTCCTTAAGGTTGTTTTACCACCTTTAGCTATCATTTCCCCCCTACCTTTCAGATGGCAAAGGTACTAAATTAGCATTGGGTGTGGCAGTTTGCAACACTTTCTGTCTCTCATGAGCAATTCAAACAGATCAACTAGGCTAAGTATGCACAAACTATAGCAGCCTACGCCATAGATATATTTATAAATTCCATAAATTCCATAAATATATTTCTAAATTCCATAAATAAGCAAAGCAGTATAATTTTATATGCTAATTTATGCCGTAAATTTACGCCCCCCTGAGCCCCTCGGGGGAGGGCGGTTTATAAATACAACAATCAATCAATCAATCAATCAATCAATCAATAACACCAGCAAAATAAAGATTACATATATATTTATAATATATATATTCATTCCCCAAAACTTCCATTCTTAAAAACAAACCAGTTCCCTTAAAAACAAACCAATTCCCATGGCTTTAAAATATCTAGAAATTTTACATCTTTGCTCTCCTCACCCCTTGGGTTGGATTCATCCCCAACTTTTTTCTCCTTCAAGGCCCATATTCAGCCTTCCTCAAGCCACATCACTTAATTTTTTAAATCTCTGCAAAAATGCAACCTTTCTCATCATAAAAACCCTGCTAATCTCTTACAACTGCAACTTTTTTACTCCGTTTTGTGCTGCTGACCAGCAGCCCTCCATCTTCAAATCTATACAGCCCTCTGCCACCCAAATTGTTACCTCTGGTATGTTCTAACCAAGTGATGCAATCCTTTCTTAAATCCCTCTCGAGGCTTCCAAACTACACCCAGTAAAGAAACTCCTGACCTTTGTGTTCAAAGGTCCTGTACAGTTTTGTCCTTGTTATCTCTGATCTCATATCCTGATATACCCCACCCTTGCCCTGCTCAACCACCCTCAGATGGCCAAAGTCTCCTGTCCTTCCACATAATTCTACCCTTTTTCCCGTATGTGGTTGTAGAAAGTGCCACCAAGTTGCAGATGACCTATGGTTTTCAAGACAAGAGACAATCAGAGGTGGTCTGCCATTGACTGCAATCTCCCAACCAAATACCAACCAGCACCCACCTTACTTAGCTTCCAAGATCTAACAAGATTGGACTAGCCTGTGCCATCCTCCTCAAATAATGCCACCTTTCTCAACTTCCTTCAAAACCCTCCTCAAACATTCTTCACTGTGGTGGGTTTTCTTCACTAGTTGCAGTGGGTTTTCCAGGCTGTGTGGCCATGGTCTGGTGGTCCGGAAAACCCACGGCCACACAGCCCAGAAAACCCACCACAACCAGTTGAATCCAGCCGTGAAAGCTTTCGACAATACATTCTTCACTACGGTTGCCAACCTCCATTAAGGACACAGAGATCTCCCAGACTCAGAATTAGACTCCAGGTGACAGAGATCCGTTTCTGTGGATAGAAAGACTACTTTGGAAGGCGGCCTCTGTAGCATTACATCCAACTGAATTCCTGCCCTTCCCCAAACCTCTTCCTCTCCAGGCTCCATCCACCAAATCTCCAGGTTTTTCCCAACCCAGAGCTGGCAACCCTACATGTTCTACCTCTGCTGCTGAAACTGAATATAATGTAACTAAGGGTATAATGAGTATAGTGTAACTAAACATGCTTCCTGGTTTCTCCCCACTTCCACATTCCTCCCCTTCTTTTGCCACCCTTATGACAAAGTGTTGGTTTTTAAGCTCATTAGGGCAAGGACATGAATGGCAATATATATTTAACACCACTATGACCACACAACCCTGACTTGGATAGCCTCAGGCTAGCCTGATCTTGCAAGATGTCAGAATCTAAGCAAGGTCGGCTCTAGCTGGTGTATGGATGGGAGACCTCCAAGGAAGTCCAGGGTCATGACGTTCAGTCGGGCAATGCCAAACCAGCTCTGAACATCTCTTGCCTTGAAAATACTATGAAGTTATCATAAGCCAACTGAGACTTGATTGCAAAGAGAGAGAGAGAGAGAACCACACAACAGTTGCTGCAAAGTACCTATCTGAAGATCCGGATAGAATTGAAATTCAGATTGCACTGTGATGCAAGAGAGCAAATTTTACCCACCTTAGCCGTCAGCCTCACACAACAACCTCAGTGCAAGAAGGGCCAAACCCACTTAGCAGCCCTCCTTCTTTTTCGGCCAAAAGACAGTCCATCTTCCTTCCTTCCTTCCAGCTCAGGGCTTTGCCGTTTCTCACAATGTTTTTTAAAAACATGCATTCAATTTTCAGATGCCTCCAAGAAAGGCACAGCTCAGCGCCAAAGAAGCCCCAGGGGCATCGTCTGCAAACACTCCGGCACAATCAGCCCTGCATTGTTTTTGTTTTGTTTGTTTTTCTAAAATACTCTAAAAGACGGGAACCGATTTGGAGAACAGAAACTGCTTAGTACAGGTATCCCCCCCCCCCGCCCCCGCTCTAAGTTACGACTTTGGGGAGTGTCTTCTCTCCTCTGATGAGTCATCCAAACCATAAGGAACAAAGTAGTTCCCGACCTGGCTGCAGTTCACCCCCTCCCCCCCACATCTGCGTAAAGTGTATACCGATGTGGCGTGCAAGGCGCTGTACAAATCCAGGCAGGACTTCTCGCCTCCCTCAGCAACCTCCCCTCTCTCCGAAAGGAGCCTCACCCGACTCCCCGGTCACCAAATCTTCGCCAGCGGAGCAGGTCAGGCCTCCCAGGTGCTTAATCTGGGGCGGTGGCGGCCTCCCAAGTCCTTCCCTGCCCTCTTCCCCCCCCCTCCCCGTTGTGTAACCAGAGCAACCGAGGAGCCAGAACATCCGGCGCATGCGCTATTCTTTACTTCACCACAACATTCTTTATTTAAAAAAAAAAACCATCCACACAAAAAAATTGCGTTCCAAGAACGACTGATAATCACGTGACAACGTAGTCACTCCCGCGGGCAACACCAACGCTTGCGTCATCGGGAAGGCGGGAAATCCGAGGTACGGGGCGGGTCTACGCAACGGAATTGGAGCGGAACTATAGTGAGCGGGCTTTAGAGCTACCCGATCCTTTTAGGGTGTTACTCTCACCAGTGTTTATTATACGTAATAGAGATATTTTTTTTTCCTCCTGGTTTAAAAGTGGAGGCAACTTGGAGAGTGACTGCTTCCGGGAGGAGCGGGTTGTTTGTTTATGTGAAGGCGGTCTGGATAGTGGAAGGGTTTTGCTATGGCTGCAGCAAAAGTGTTGCATCGGGGCGCCTCTTTGTTGAGGACTCGATTTCTCATCCAGGCTCCAAGAGCGAGACTCGATTGGCAGAACCAGGTTCCTTCGGGGCGAGGAGGAAGCGAGGTGCAGTTGTCCTGGGACAAACGTCTTTTTTGCTCTCTCCTCTTGCTGCTTTACAGTCCTTGTGATCCGCGATAGAGGGTGATACATTCAGCGCTATGGGAGAATCTCTTCTCATTCTCTTCACACGCACAAACGCATTTTTTCTTCCTGCCTGGCTGCCCTATATCTAGGATAAGGAGCTGTGACATCTTTTATTCTTATTCTTATTATTAAGATGCTCCACTGTTGAGGTTACAGTTGAGAAATGTTGTTGGGAAGCCATACAAAAGACTAACCAAATTGCAACAGTGTTGAGTCCCTTTCTATCTGTGATATCGTTGCTACATCATGGCATGCTTTCTATGCTTAATGGTTGAAAACTGCATCCGTTAATAGACTTTGAAAGATCAGAAACTTTTTCAATTTCCTAATATACACAAGGGCCATCAGTGTTGCATAATATATATCTGTTACTTAATGAACTTTAAATATATTTTGTATACCTTTGCAATAAGAGCACAGTAGCTCTGAAGTATTTGTTATGAATTTAAATTAGTTCATTCTTCCATTTTTACCCAAAATGTGCCCCAATTGGCTAACGTTAACTCTACCTTAATATACTTAAACCAATAGAAACAAGTGTGATTGTTCGAAAGGTCATCTACAGCACAAAAGTCTTCTCTGATGGTATGTGCTCATTCACATTCTTCATTGTGGCTCTCATCTTGTGGAACCCCCTACCTGAGATCAAGAAGGCCCTCCACACTTCTGTCATCCCACTTAATGTGTGAAACAAATATTCAGGAGGGCATTTTTATAAAGGGCTTAGACTACCAAAATAAAGGAACAGTCCAGGAAGGTACTTTGGTAAAGGAATAGCATAGTAGCCTATTGCAGCGTTTATTGGCAGAATTGAGTGTATGTGAGAGAGAGACATTCATTGTTACTAACCCAACTAACCCAACCTGGATCTGGCAACCTGAGCCCCCTTCCCCATTGCTGCTGGTGTCCAGGGGAGATTTGGCCACCCTAATTTTAGCCTTTGTGTCTTTCTCTCAGATGCATGGAAAGCCCAGATGTTTCAGACAAGGGCTTGCGTTTTCAGTACTGTCTTACTTGGGATACGAAACATATGTATTAATCTCCCGGTCTTCTGTGGTAAAGGCTGATAATCAAAGTAAGATTTTTAATTATAGTTGTAAATTTGTCTTCTTGTTATAGAATCTCATTGCTAACATTTTCCTGTGTTACTGTAAATGAAGTAGAATGAAGAAAATTATAGATTTCTAAGAGATGTTAGAATTAATGTGTTTGTTTTTATTATAGCAGTGGCTTTAAACTGGATACTACATTGATATATTTTATGGTTTAACCCTCCCAAATAGGTGACATTCTAGATAAAGCAGACTACCTGTATGAGAGTGGAGAAACTGAAAAACTCTGTCACTTGCTAGAGCAGTACAAAAACAGGTACATTGTTATTGTGGTACTCCCTTGCCATCTTAAAATCACTGTTGTGCACTCCATTTAATCCATTTTTAACACGCTAATTGCTGTGCTGAATACTGGTATGGACAGTGCAGAAAAAAGACATAGGAGCTGTGACAGAATATTATTCAAGCAAGCAATTATTTTGAATATACCAAATTTTAGGGAATGCTGTGGTATTTTGCCCTGTCTCACATGTTAGAAGTGTTGCTGTTCAATGTGAACTATCATTAATATAATTTTACTACTAATATATATTAATTTGAATTAATTGAAATGGATAAAGACGTTTCCCCTTCCCCTGTGAAAGTGGCCAATTCAGATCAATGATTGACCACTGATTTTGCTGGTGAAAGTCTATGCTGGGAAATGCGGACATTGTTACCCAAAATGGTAGAGTCTGTCTCTTTTAGAGTATGGAATTAGTGGTACAGATCTTTCTTTGCAAGAGGGGTTAACTACAGATATTTTCCACTGGAGTTTACGGGGGTGGATTTCCAGCCGCTGAAACCTTAGGAGTCGCGAAAAGTAGCGTTTAACGATTTTTATTTAAAATAACAGAATTTACATGCTAATAAATGGGTAAAACACATGCTGCATGGAAGATATTTTAAGAATCTTAGGGTATAGTATAGATAGAGTTGAAAGGATAGTTCAGGAATAGAGCAAGTCATTGTGGGAAAGGTAATAATTACCTTTTCTTGAAGGCGTCAGTTCCAAAGAGTCAAGGTAAAACAGGCCGCATTGCACAGTGCCAAACCATGATGGACAGTTCAGAAGACATCGGGCAGCAGCGTGTACTAGACCAGAGGCTCGGAGCCCAGGGCTGGAAGAAGTGTTCAAGGCGTCTGGCAGGCCGACTTTGATCATGACAAACTGCCATGATACAGTTTTAAAATTTGAGGCAGTGTTTGGATGCAGAATGTGGAACCATTTTGGCAATAAAAATATTAGACTAATGACATATCACTTGGTTTCCACTGTGGTTTGGGAAATCCATCAGTCTACACTTTTCTTCCTGCTGGATGGGGCTGGACATGCTCTGAGCAACAGCAAAAAATTAGACAGGAGAAGGTGAAACAGTGATAGTAGGACTAGCCATGACCAACAGGGTGTGCAGTAAACTTGCTGGCGCAAATGCACTGTTATGCATTATTAACCTCAAACCTATACCTTTACAGTTGGGCAGGCCAAACCAGATTCCCGGGTCTCCGCTGCTGTGGTGGTGCCCTGCTGCCTTCAGAGGGCTTTCCAGTGGTGTGGGGAGGGAGAAACTCCTCCACCCTTGGGAACACCTCTGCTGTGCTGAAGGGGCTGGCAACAGCACTGGAGTGCTGGCACGGCACTCAGTGACCCGTCTGGGTGCCCTGGAGGGGTGCAGGGATCACCCTCCAGCATGTTTGCCCCTCCACCGGGGAGGGCAAATATACTAGCGCAGACCTGCTCTACCTACATGAGACTATTTGCCCCCCCCCCAAAAAAAATATGTACTGGGCCATTAGATGCTTAATGAGGTGTGTAGCAAATTACTAGTGTGAAGTTTATTCTTAATGTCTATTGACTTCTAACATTTTTAATGTCAGAAAATAATAAAGAAAAGTGCTTGCCTTTAGCCCTGAGAAATTTATCCATGCCCATTACCTACTGGGTCTGATGTAGAGTAACATGATGAGCATGAAGTATTCTGAAGTGTTTTTTTAAAGAAAATGACTGCAACAAGTGGAAAGGCTTTGCAATTACTTGTGTATGTTGTTAAGAAGATCTGCTACAATGAGTGTTGTCAAAATGGTGTCAGTTTTCTGTGTGAAGTTTGTGAACTCCATCTTGTGATCAGACTGACAAATTGCATGCAGGTATTTTTTGCCATCCGTGGTTATTTGATAGCATGCTTTGCATGCCCTGTTTAAATCATTGCTACAAATTATGATTTTATGCTTACCATGGTTAAAGAAAATAGTGGAAAAATTGTAATACAAAACATAATTAGTTAGCTATCATGGTGTAGCCGTTCAATTGTAGAACTGGGATCTGGGACATCCTAGTTTGAATCTGTCATGGAAGCCTGCTGGATGACCTTGGGCCAGTCATATACTCTCAACCTAACTTAACTCACACGATGTGGTTGTTGTAAGGATAAAACAGTGGAGGGAAGAATGATCTAAGTTGCTTTGGGTCCCCACTTGGGGAAAAACAGGATATAAGTAAAGTCAAAAACTAAAATAAAAATACAAATGGTCAGGAACAAAGAGAAGACTTTGTGTGAACCTATGGCTATTCGCAGATGCGTAGCTCCAAGGGGATGGGGAGGCGCGATGCACTGGGTGTGCGCCCCTGCGGGAGCGGGATGGGGGCATTCTGCGGCTGGACGGGAGCGGAGGACGTACTGGTGCACTGGGCGCTTTTCCCCCTTGCTACGCCTCTGGCTATTCATAATCCAGTCATTGATGTACTTGTTTAATAGAGTAAAACGTCCTGATTTGGTGTTTCTGTTTAGTGAGAATGCAGAGTTACTGTGGCGCCTGGCCCGAGCATCTCGTGACTTAGCTCAACTTGGTCAGACATCTCCAGAGAAAAAGAAAGTACTGACATATGAAGCCCTTGATTATGCAAAGAAGGCCCTTGAAAAAGACCCATCCTGTTTTGCAGTACACAAGGTGAGCTAGGCAGTGTAATTTAAATTGTGCAATTGCCCACTCTCTTGTATGTAGAAATAGGAAGAGAAAGTCTGGGATTGTTAGATTTGAGTCCAGTAGTAGCTTAGAAACCAACAAGATGTTTGTGTAAAAGCTTTCAAAAGTCAAAGCATAGTTTTAGTAAAAAGGAAGAAAGTTTGAAGATAAACAAAATCTGCCATCAAAGTCTTCAAAAGACTCTTCAAAACAGTTGACTGTTTACATCATAAACATTCCACACTCACCACTGCGAGATAAGACTTATAGAGAAAACCTTTGAAGATGCTAGCGACAGGTGCTAGGAGAAACATCAGGTATAAACATATTCAGACCACAGCTATATAACCCAAAAACCTCACAACAAATAGTCACAGCTCTCTTTGTCAGGTGCCTGGGAACTTTGAGTTGCATTACTTATACCTTGAACATTTTGTTGGTCTTGAAGGTGCTGCTGGACTCAAATCTAACTGTTCTACTGCAGACCACACAACTACCTTTTGAGTAGTGAGTTTCAAAAACTATTGCTAATTACACATAAAAATGAGTCTAGTTCAGAACCCTTTGAATATCAAAAGCCCCCCCCCCCCCCATCCAATTTCAGTAATTTTAGTAACAGCATTACTGGCAGGTGTTAGCAGCTTTTCAAATAAATTCCCTCAAGTAGTAGCAGCAATGTAGTTTCCCACACTAGTGGGAAATAACTGAATGCTCTGTAAGAATCACCAGTGGTATTTAGCTGTTTCTTGACTTGGTTGTAATGTAATTGCAACCTGTGATGATTGTATAAACAAGCATTGAAGGAGCATTCAGTTTCCTTGTGAAATTACTTGTTCTTCATGCATGGCTAGATAATTGGTCATTTTTGGACTTGAAATAAACTATTCTCTTGTACATCTGAACCAGCAAACTGATTTGAGCTTATCTTGCAAATCAGAATTCCAAACTTGAAAAAAATTGAAGTACTTGTGAAAAAGTATTTTATAGTATTTTAAGACAGACACAATAGTTTGATTTTTTTTACTTGAAATTCTAGTATTGTAGAAGAGAGAAAGTTTTTTTTCCCCCATTGGTCAGATCTATACCATTGATATATTTGAGCCTGTGAATGTTTACATGAGTTGAGGGAAGACTGAATCTTGAAGTACTGCCATTACTTCTGATTAATGCTGATAATTTTAAACTGCATATGATTTTAAATGTATATTAAAAGCTTTTAATATTTATTATTACCAAAACCCAAATATCTTTAGTATTTCTAAACAACCATTTTATTTTGTTGTTGTTTAGTGGTATGCAATTTGTGTCAGTGATGTGGGAGATTACGAAGGAATAAAGACAAAAATTGCAAATGCCTTTGTTATCAAAGAACACTTCCAGGTATGTATATATACTCCACTTGCTTTCCTTTCCTACTGTCATATCCTCTGAAGATGCCAGCCACAGATGCAGGCGAAACGTCAGGAGAGAATGCTGTCAGAACACGGCCATACAGTCTGGAAACCACACAGCACCCCAATTTTCTATTTTGTTTCATATTCTGTGGCCTGTTTATTTCTTAGTGGAAAAAACAATGGAGTTGTTTTCACTGTTTTCCCCCTTGCATTGTAAACTTTCATTTATCTGGCTATTGTGCGTTCTCCTGGCTGTTTGCCACGGTTGGGTCGTTATTGATTCTAACACTTCGCCTGTATCTGTGGCTGGCATCCTCAAAGGCATATCTCTGTAAGAGGTGCTTCTCTCTCACTTTGCCCCGCCTGTTGTTCCTGATGTCCGCTGACACTCCCCTCTCCAGGGCATAATTTTAGCTGGCTGCAACAGGAGGGGACCGAGGTGAGTTTGAATACGAATTCGCCTCTCTGATCATGCTATCTTAGTTTCTCTCTCCTCTGACCATAAACTAAAGGAATTCACCTTTTTACTTCTCCCTCCAAATGCATGTTGAATTTAAGGTGTTGTTAAATATCTACCACTCCAGTTTTTCAGTGCCTTGGAACAGTTGTTCATTTCCATTATCCATTGTTAAGTTGTTGGCTCATGTTTCAGTCACTTTCTATTCATGTTTTCTACGTAATAGCTTACTGGATGTTTTCCTACCTATCTCCCTCTCTTACCTGTTGTCAGTGATTCTGCTGCAAGGTATTAATCCACCTTGTTAGCTATTCCAAGGCCCCTTCCACACATGGAGAATAATGCACTTTCAATCCACTTTCAATGCACTTTGCAGCTGTGCGGAATAGCAAAATCCACTTGCAAACAGTTGTGAAAGTGGATTGAAAGTGCATTATTCTGCACGTGCAGAAGGGGCCCAAGACTTTGAAATTTCTCCGCAAGCTCCTGTTTTCTCTCATATCGGCACAAATGAATGGATTGAATCCAGTGACTATCTTCTAGTAAGTGAGGAGTCTTCCTTTGACAGAGCAAGGCTTTAAATATAATCTATCCCAGTTGAAATCTTCCCTGATATTCAAATACATGATAGTATCACTTAATTCCCTTTGGATATATGATGACTTTATTATGGGCAAATGAACCTGCATTTCACTCATGGGTGTCAGCATTACTTCCATCTTGTCAGGATTAAGTTTTAATGTTCTTGGAATACATTTTCCCATCTGCTCCTGCCTTAAATGCTGGTTTTGATGTGCAAAGTGCCACTTGTGTTGGAGACAGAAAGGAACAGAAACAATGCTTTTAGTTTGCTGAATTGGTGATTTGCTACTAAGATGTAATGGGATAAATGTTATTGAGTATGGAAGGTATTACCATTCTTGTGATTATATGGAAGACATCCAGAAATACAGTTTTGCCATGACTGCAGATTGTGAAGAGGAATTTCAGGGGCGCGTCAGCTTTAAGCCTGGTCTGTCTGAACGGCTTCTTTACATCTCACTTTTTCTTGGCAGAAAGCAATTGATCTGAATCCTAAGGATGCCACTTCACTTCATCTGATGGGCATTTGGTAAGAAAGAGTCTTTGTAAACAGAACAAAGCCTTTGATGTGAATATTTTTCTTTTGGGAGGCAAACGTAGCTGTATTATAAGATAGCTGCTCAGGTGAGGTACTTTGGTATGAACGAAGGAGGCTGAGGGGAGACATGATTGCTCTCTTTAAGTATTCGAATGGTTGTCACTTAGAGGAGGAAGCAGAGGATAGGGCACACAATAATGGGTATGAATTATGGGCAAACTGGTACTGGTTGAAAAGTATGGATTTCTTTTACATTAAGTATAATTCAGCAGTAGAATCAGCTGCCTAGGGTGTGGTGAACTCTCCCTTTTCAAGCAGCAGCTGGACGAACATTTGTCAGGGACACTTTTGGCTGATCCTGCATTGGTCAGGGGATTGTACTAGATGGCCTGTATGGCCCCCTCCAACTATATTAGCCAGTTTGATGCAACTGACTTCTGGTTTTAAAAGGGAAGTCAACAATATTCCCGTGGTGGCGAACCTATGGCACTCCAGATGTTCATGGACTACAATTCCCATCATCCCCAATTGGCCATGCTGGCAGAGGCTGATGGGAATTGTAGTCCATGAACATCTGGAGTGCCATAGGTTCACCACCACTGCTCTATTCAGTTTCTTTTTGTGGATTCCTTTGTAGGTTGCTTAGACTATCCCCACTCCTTTTCATATACTTCCTAATTCCTGTTAAATGTATATCATGATGGTCATCTTTCTAGGAGAGGTGTCATCAAAATTTTGTTTGTGGTCTACTTAATGGTTTAAGTAATGGTACCAGCACTCTTCATTACCATATATTTGTCTTTGTGGCTCATTGCCACATATTTATCTTTCTGGCTCTTATAAAGCACTATTTGTTTGCTTCACATCCCAGAGGATACACTTTTGAGTGAGTGAGAATTTACAAAGGAGGCAGAACTGATAGGCTACTTCCTGGATTCCACTTCTTTCCTGTAGTATGTGCTAATAAAATGCAATTTGGGTTCAGCTGCTTGAAGCTGTGGATGGACTGGCTATCATGTAACCATAGCAGCTTTGAAATGGTCATGGCTGGGTATCACATATGCCTTGTTCCTTTAGTCCAGTGGTTCTCAACCTGGGGGTCGGGACCCCTTTGGGGGTCGAACGACCCTTTCACAGGGGTTGCCTAAGACTCTCTGCATCAGTGTTCTCCATCTGTAAAATGGATAAATGTTAGGTTGGGGGTCACCACAACATGAGGAACTGTATTAAAGGGTCGCAGCATTAGGAAGATTGAGAACCACTGCTTTAGTCCATTGTAAACCAACTAACATTTTACATGGAAGGTCTGGTAAGATGATAACAGGTAAATTACTGGTAGATTTAATAGCTTATCAGCACAGCCTGAAACAACTACTTGTTGGTAAGCCAGTTTAGTTTCAATTGTTTGCTGGTATTCTGATAACTAAACGCAACGCTTTGAATTGTCTTATCGAAATTTGCGCTAATGTGTTGTGATCTTGTTGGTTTACACGGATTATGTTGTATCACTGTACTGTAATATTGTGTTCTTGATAAAATAAGTGTTTTTCAGTTAGGCAGTGGAAAGACTGCCTTATTGTTCCTTTGTGTGCAAGACTTGTATCTTCTAACAGTTCAATTATAATTTGATTGCTTTCGAATAATTCATGTAAGATTTAACTGCAAATTGGGCATCTAGATGGAACTAAAAACAAATGGACAAAAGAGAAAAAATCATTTGTAGTCAAACAAAATGTGGAAGGATTTTCTACTTAAGTTCTTATTTATTTAAAATCCTTATCTCCTACCTTTCAGTTTTCAAAGTTGTTTGGGCTTCTCCCTCCCTCCCGCTACACACGCATAACTTGGCTCTTGTTAGGGAACAGCCAAAGCTAGAGACAAGATGCAGATGGACTGGCAGTGCTCCCAAACAGAATTTTCTTTAGATAGAATCTGTTGGCTGGCTTGTGTCATTCTTGATGTCTGAATGATGCATTTGAGGTTGGGGAGCAATTTCAATTTGAATCAGTTGGCTAGTAACTTTCTGTTTTTAATTTGAGCATCTGTACTCTGCCTTCCTCCCAAGATTAATTACAAAATAGAGAAAAAAGTTAAACACAAGACTTACAATTTTTGCAAAAAAAAATCTATGAAGGCTGCCCAGGGACCAAGCTGCTCATTCTTTATGGCACTGCTGGAGGTTTTGGGGCACAAAGATGAGGGAGTCTTCACCCTAAGTCCTTTGATGTTTCTGCTGTGTGACAGGTGCTGTTTAATGTGTTGCAGTATGGAATAGCAATTAGTGTTAGAACTGGGCTCAAATCTCCACTCAGATGTGAAGCTTACTAGGCAGCTTTGTGACAGTCTACTCTGTCTCACAGTGAGGTTGTGAGCATGATCAGGGGGACTGTGCATGCTGCCCAGAGGCCCTTCAAGGAATTGGATAAAAATGTAACTAAGCAACTGTAACTTGGTTAGTGCTAATGTAGTTGTCCACTTTCTAGGCCCTTTGCTCGTTTCTGATGCCTCTTCATATCACTTTTTGAGTTTATTTATTGGGTGTTCTGCCTGGGAGCGTTGGACTAGATCATTTGCGTTCTTTCAGTTGTGGGATTTGAGGTGAATAATCATACCTTTGGAAGTTCCTATATACTTTTTCCAAGTACATAAACAAAATGTACCGGTTTAAGGCATACTCCATCTCTTTCATTTGTTGTAGGTGTTACACATTTGCTGAAATGCCCTGGTACCAGAGCAAAATAGCTGCAGTTTTATTTGCAACCCCACCCAGCTCCACCTATGATGAGGTACTGTGTGCTAACACTCCTCGCGTAGATTGTTTTTCTTTGTTGGTGGGGTGCTATCATTGTAAAAGGAGGATGTTGCAAACAATGTAAAGGATGTGATTATAGTACAGTAAAATAGGCAAACCTTGATCCGTTGAAGAAAAGTCACTAAGCTGGAGCTAACTAGCTGTTAATTAAGCATCATAACAAAACTAGGCCACATGTCAAGCAAAGCAAAATTTCGCTGATTTAAATAGCATTTTCTGAATGAATATGCCCTCCTTAAAAACATAGTCTGATTACAAAAAAAGCATAGGACTATTAAGCACGTCCGTCACCTTGCAGTGCTGCTTATTCTGCAGACCATTTTAGTCCGTAGCTAAAGGGACTTAGGTTATTTCAGCAATATTGACTAACTTTAATGTCATTGTATTGCAGGCTCTACAGTACTTTCAGAAGGCTGAAGATGGTAAGTTTGTAGGAAATGTGGTGTTGTCTGTGAGCATTTCAATTTTAAAACAAAAACACCGCAAATATTCTTTCGGGGACAATTGTGAGAAGCTTTAACACCCTTAGCTAACTTCAGAACTATTGAGATGCGTGCAGCATCTTCATGTGATTTTCTCTAGAGGTTAAAAAGTGAGTTTCTAAATGGACATACGTGTGTTTTTCAGGACAAGCTACGATTTTGTAAACTGTCCTGCTGTGATCTTGAAAATAGTATGGGCGAGCTCTGAAAAAATGCGCGGGCACTTCAAGACAATACCACCGCATTAGGAAATATTTTGTACATTGTTTTGATGCTTGCTTATAATTGCCTCATTTGTAGCCTTGTTTCTGAGGAAATTGATTAACCCAGCAGTTTTCAAATTTTAGCAAGCTGAGGAAACTCATAACAGTAATATTTTTTTTGCTAAACTCTCAAACCTGCTTCCTCAATACGCAAAGAGAAAAGAGTATATCACCCATGTGGAGGAAGGCTAGAGCATTAACTGTTCTATATCGGGAGCCTAAAGTAAGTCTAAGCCATGCTTCTAAAAGTAATACGCCATGAAAATAAACCAACAATTTATTTTGTGTGTCATTCTTTCTTATCCAATAGAATATAATTTTATAAAGAAGGAACAAAAATACTGGGGACAGCAAGAAGCTTCCTTATTGGTTGATTACTTCTAACCAGAGGCTGAATGAACAGTGATGGGAAGCAGCCTGAAAAAAAAAACTTTGGCAACAGCTATTAAAAATAGGCCAGAGTTACAAACTTAACATCTGGTATTCAAATGAAAGCCACCATTGGTACCTACTGTCTATGGATACAGAGTCATCTTCCCTCCCCCTTTCCTTTGCATTGGAAACAAACTTAAAACCAGTTTCCACACGAAGTAACTGTGAGGTACCTGGTATCAGTCAGTTAGAATTCCTAGGGCTGAGTTCCTGGTAACCGATCGTCGTATTCTTGGGCTAGTGCATTGATAGGATTTAGGAGCTAGTTGACTTCTGGCAGCTCTACAAACTCTGCAAGCCTTTGAAAAAGAAGGAAGCTGATTCTGTCCCCATCTCCTGAGGTGAAGATTTCCTGTTCTGTTCTTAGAATTGTAGAGGTTTTATTTTCATCTTAGCTGGATGGCTTGCAAGGGTCCTTTCAGAGGACCTGTGAGCACCTTGGAGTATCTTAATGAACCACCTTCTGTCTTTTATGGACAATTGTTTTATTGTAATTGTAATGCCAATAAAGGCTTGTCTACTTCTAATGAACCACCTGGAGATTCCCATACCCCAGTTTGAGAAATGCTGCATTAACTGGTAAAGGATGGACATAATATATAGTAGAGGTAAACCAAGGTGGAAGTTTATAATACTGCAGTATCTTACAATTAAAAGTAGGCTGAGTTGTATGTTCTGGGATAAGCCTTTTTTTCAACAAAAATGTTTCATAAATAGAAATTAACTGTTGGAAAACACTATAACAAGGAAACAATTTTTGCTTTCATTATCATTTTTGTACAGTTGAACCAAACTTCTACAGTACAAATTTGCTATTTTTGGGAAAGACATACATGAAGTTAAACAACAGAAAGATGGCTCTTTTGTGGTTAACAAAAGCCAAAGAACGGGTAGTCCATACGGAGGAAGATAAGCAGGTAAACAATCCAAAGTTTGTCACTGCAGTCCAACAGAAATGTAACACGCTGAGTAATTTTTCAGGCCTTTCTTCCCAGTATTTCAAATGTGCCGGAAAAAAAGGACATCCCGTCTTATTATTGTACATGTGCAGTATATTAATAACTTGAATGCCTGGAAATGCATGCATTTGTAATGCAAATCCATCCATATATTCTCAACCTGGCCTCATCGGTAGATATTTAAGTCAGGGGCAAGTGGAGGGAAGGAAGATATTTCTGCAAATTTGGGGGACCCTCCCCAAGGATTGCAGGAAAATCTAAAAACTTGTCCATCAGCCCCATCTCTCCTCAGCAGGCTCAAATGACGTGGGGATGCTGAAAACAGGGGAGGTGGTGGCATTACAGGTGGGAGAGCCAGTGTCTATGCAAACCGCACCATTGCTGCCTCACTAGCCTCTAAGGCATCAAGACTGCATGGAACTGGCAGCATAGCTGGAAGGAGGAAGCACTACCCACCACGTCACCAGAAAAGAAGCCGCACCTGCGCTAGCATCTGCCCCCCTTTCCACCACTGTACTGTCAGAGAGAAAAAGAGACTGTGATGGGGGGGTGGAAAGAAGAAGGAGTTACGGTAGACAGGTAGAAAGGGAGAGACCAAAAGAAAGAAAAGTAGAAGGGATGGGGGTGGGGGGAGGAAGAAGACAAAGAAGGTCATAGTGGATATGGAGAGAAGGAAAACATGTAGAAAAAGAGAGACTGAGAGAAAGGGGTTTGGGAGTGGAGAGGAAACAAAGGCAGGGGAAATGTGACTGCTACACCACACTGGCTTTTGTGAGGGCTGGTGTTGAACAGTAGGAAGCAGGCAGTCCTGCAAGTCATGTGGTAGCAAGTTGCCTAGATCCTCGAAGAGCCTTCCCCCTCCCCCCCTTTTTTTTACTGACAAAAACCACTGACTGAACCTTGGCAATACTGTTATGATTGACTAGCAAGGGTCACTAAGGGGATTTATTTCTCAAAGCTGCAGGTGAGAGAAGTTATAATCAATTTATGTTTCTTTAGATTTCAAATATTTCAGGCGGGTGGGGGGGACCTGGGGCATTTTTTAGGAATGTACAATGACATGTTCTCAGTTCTTGGTTCCAGTCTGCAACCTGGAGATGACTCATGTTGAGAGTTAAAAATTTTGATATATAAAATAGTGATAAGAGAGGTTATACAAAAGCATGGTGATAATCTTTAAAGGTGTTAAAATAACATTAGCAATATACTCTGCTTTACATTTTACAGACATTTAGCTACTTTAGGCACTAAATAGAGTTTGATTGCCAGTGACTGCTAATCCTACCTGCCACAGTATGACTCTTTATCTTACAGGTCCTACAGTGTGCTCACGTCCTGCTTTCAAGCACAGCCTTCTACTCATATTCATTTTTATCCTTATGACCTTAGATATAATATCCTTAGATATTTCTCCTATATGGATGAATTGAAACTGCAGTTGATTTAATCACGTTTTGTAGGGAGAGGAAGCTTGGATTAATAAGCTTGAAAAGCAATAAATCAAAAAGTAATAACAGGAGTACACCCAAAGATCACTTATTCCAATCATTGGTCCCAACATTTATCACATTTGTATCTCCTATTCCTTCAAGAGCTCAGGATGTTACAGGTAGCATTTTGTCCATTTGCCTTCATGAGTTAGTTAGGCTGACTCAAGGTCACCCAGGGACTGTCATAACCCATTTGAACACAGATTTCACAGATCCAGTTGGATCCTCTATAAATCCTCATGGATTTTTCTGCATGTAAAATTAAAGATCGCAGACAACTTTGTATTTGGCAGGTTACTCTGTAATAACTTAATAACAACTTTATAATTTTTGTATCTCTTATTTTTCAGGTCCAAAAAGCAGCTCAGGAATTGCTAAATTCTTTGTGATAAGGTTAATTGAAATGTATGGACCACTTTGACCCACAGTTTATTGAACATGGAACTTCTGGGCCAGCTTTTCCTATTTTCTGAAATGTTGCATAAGCAGCAAAGTGCAGCCTCAGATTTTTGTGGAGAATATCTTTACCACATCAAACTATAATGTGAGAGGTGTGAAGTACTAAAAGGCAGAAAAAAGCACATCAATTATTCTCTTTCTCAAAGCCTGATCATCTCGAAACTATTAATGTATTCTTCCAAAGTAATTTTTTTCCTTACTAAAAACGTGGAGGAACTGATATTATCAATGGAAATGACTTATCAAGGATGACCTGTAAATTCATCAGTTGGGGTTAGGAGAAATTTAAATATAAGAAATATCAACAAGGAAAGCCTTCTACTGTAAGGATTATAAATAATGTTGAATGTTGCAATAATTTTGCAGTGTTGCTAGAGTTGTTAGCAGGAGTCAATACTTTGAACAGAACAAGAGGAAGAAATTGTATGCTCTTCAGGAACAAGAACACTATTGTTCAGGCTTTAAGTACTTCTTTGAATATTTGCCATGAGGAAAACAGCAACTGCCAGAAGAAATTAGCTAAAATGTACTGCTAAGATAGGAGCATCATTAGGGATGGTTAAACACCTACCAGTTTGGCTTATGCCCTGCTGTCCAGTCATGACCAGGAGCTAATTTTTGAATGATCAGTTTGACAGTTTGTGGCTATTCTGCCTGTTGATTCCCTATTTCTTTTTAAACACGCAGTACAGCACAACTGGCTTTTTTTGTACATGTGCATTTTCACACAGCCTAATGAATTCTTCTTTCCTGGTCCTTGCTGCAAAACTACTCCACTCAGCAGGCAGTTTGAACATAGATAGTTAAATCAGTCACAAATCATATAACCCAGTTGTCAATGAATGCTCTGTTTCAATAAAATCTCACCAGGAAATTATATGTCCCCTTAATGTGATACTCCTTTTCATGATTATAAATAGATACATGATACCTAAATAGGAGCTACATAAATAATGTCTGGTATCTGCCAGCCTGCTCTTATTAAAAATGGCTGTATTTTTGGCAAGAGGAATGCTAAAAGTTAGTATTGCAGAAGATGTGCAACTGAGAGGTGTCCTGGTATAACATCTTGTAGCTTCCGGTCCTAGATTTCTCCCTTGCTTGCTTGTATGACTATCTGCCACTAGGGCAGAAGTCATGGGTGTGCCCTCGCTGCAATGAGCTCCTGGCACTCAAGGAACGTGTGCGTTCTCTTGAAGCCAAGGTGGCAAACCTGGAGAAGCTGAGAGAGGCAGAGAGGGCAACAAACGAGGCTTTAAGGGACCTAGCAGCCGGGTCCCACTCCCAAGGTGACATCTCTTCAGATGTCATGGAGAATGAGAGTCTGGGTGACGGAGGGTGCCAGTCTGAGGTGGTGGAAGATGCTCCCTTAGATGGGACCCCTTCCTTAGTTGGTGGTCAGATATCCTCTCGCACTGAGGATACCCCTCGGGGAGGTGGGGGGCTCCTTGTAGTGGGTGATTCGATCATTAGGAATATAGAGAGTTGGGTTTGTGAGAGGCGTGATGACCGCATGGTGATTTGCCTGCCTGGTGCAAAGGTTGCGGATGTCACGCTTCGTCTAGATAGGCTGTTAGACAGTGCTGGGGTGGAGTCAGCAGTTGTGGTCCACATTGGTACCAATGACATTGGGAAATGTAGCCGGAGGTTCTGGAAGCCAAATTTAGGCTGCTAGGAAAAGGTTAAAAATCCAGGACCCCCAAGGTGGCATTCTCCGAAATGCTACCTGTTCCACGCCAAGCAGGGCTTAGCCAGGGCAAGTGCCGGAGATACAGGGTCTCAATGCGGAGATGAGTAGGTGGTGTAAGGTAGAGGCGTTCAGCTTTGTCAGGAACTGGGGAACCTTTTGGGATAAGGCAGGCCTGTACAAAAGGGACGGGCTTCATCTTAACCAAAGAGGAACCAGGCTGCTGGCTCTCAACGTTAAAAAGGTGGCAGAACAGCTTTTAAACTGATCACTGGGGAAAGCCGACAGGAGCTGAGGTGACTTCGGTTCGGAATACAGAGTCCATGGGGATGCAGACAGAGAGGGAGGTTTTTGTAAATCAACCACATACAAGCGAGGAGCATAGCAATGTGATAAGTGACAGTGTCTACAAAAGGCTAGAGGGCAAATCACATAAATCCCAGGTTAGGGACAGAGACAGAGTATACAAGTGTCTCTATGCTAATAGTAGAAGCATTCGACCTAAAATGGGGGAGCTGGAGTACAGAGTTTTGAAGGAGGACATTGATATAGTGGGCATCACAGAGACATGGTGGAATGAGGAGAACCAGTGGGATGCTGTTATCCCAGGTTACAGGCTCTACAGGAAGGATAGGACAGGGCATATTGGGGGTGGGGTGGCTCTGTACATCAAAGAGAGCATAGTGTCACATAAAATAGACAATGCAGGGGGATTTGATTCCTCTACAGAAGCACTGTGGATATCAATACCAGGGGGGAAGCATAGTTTAACAGTAGGAATATATTATCGTCCCCCTGACCAAAGTGCACAAGAGGATTCTGAGATGGAAAAAGAAATTAGGGAGGCCAACAAAAGCAAAATGTCATGGTAATGGGCGCATTTTAACTATCCCCACATAAACTGGAAAAATGCATGTTCAGGTCATAGTAAGGAGAGAACATTCCTGGATATGCTAAATGACTGTGGCTTAGAGCAGATGGTTGTAGAACCAACCAGGGGAGAGGTGATCCTAGATCTAATTCTATGTGGGACCCAGGACCTGGTGCGGGAAGTCAGTGTTGTTGAGCCGATAGGGAACAGCGACCACAATGCTGTCAGATTCAGTATCTCTGCATGCTAACAAGTGACAACTACGAATGTAGTTACATTCGCTTCAGAAAGGGAAATTTCTCAAAGATGAGGGGATAGTGCACAGGAAGTTGAAAGGGAAAATCAAGAGAGTCAAAAATGTCCAAGGTGCTTGGAGGTTATTTAAAAACACAGTCTTAAAAGCTAAGCTGAAATGTGTTCCGCAGGTTAGGAAAGGCAGCGCCCAGTCCAAAAGAAAGCCACCATGGTTAACAAGGGAGGTTGAGGAAATTATTAGGAAAAAAAAAGATGTCTTTTAGAAAATGGAAGTCCAACTTAACTGATGAAGAATACCAGACAGAACACAAATGGTGGCAAAAGAGAAGCAAGTTAGCTGTAAGGGAGGCAAAAAAGGATTATGAGGAACGATGGCTGCTAACATCAAGACTAGCAACAAACAGTTCTTCAAGTACATCAAAAGCAGGAAGCCAGCTAGGGAAGCGGTAGGCCCGCTAGATGATGAAGGAACAAAAGGTGTGCTAAAAGATGACAGGGAGATTGCAGAGAAGCTGAATGAATTCTTTGCATCTGTCTTCACCCAAGAGGAGGTGAGGAAAATTCCTGCACCTGAACCAAGCTTCTTAGGAGGCGAATCCGAGGAACTAGCAAAGATAGTGGTAGACAAGGAAGAAGTTCTGGCAGCCATTGATAAACTAAATGCTACCAAATCCCCTGGCCCAGATTGCATTCACCCAAGAGTTCTTAAAGAGCTCAAGCATGAAATTGCTGATGTTCTCACATTAATATGCAACTTATCCCTGAAATCAGGCTCCATCCCTGAATACTGGAAGATGGCCAATGTCACACCAATCTTTAAGAAAGGGTCTAGGGGGGACCCAGGAAATTACAGGCCAGTCAGTTTGACATCTGTTCCTGGTAAATTAGTAGAATCTATCATTAAATATAAAATTATTAAACATGTAGAAAAGCAAGACCTGCTGAGGAAGAGTCAGCATGGCTTTTGTAGAGGCAAGTCCTGTCTTACAAACTTACTAGAGTTCTTTGAGGGTGTAAACAGACATGTGGATAAGGGGGAACCAGTGGACATTGTCTACTTGGATTTCCAAAAGGCTTTTGACAAAATTCCTCACCAGAGACTGTTGAGAAAACTCAGCAATCAAGGAATAAGAGGGGAAGTCCTCCTATGGATTAAAAACTGGTTGAGGAACAGGAAACAAAGGGTGGGTATAAATGGGAAGTTCTCACAATGGAGAGATGTAAGGAGTGGTGTCCCCCAAGGATCCGTTTTGGGACCAGTGCTCTTTAACTTATTCATAAATGACCTGGAAGTAGGGGTGGGTAGTGTGGTGGCTAAGTTTGCAGATGATACCAAATTATGTAGGGTGGTAAGAACCACAAAGGATTGCGAAGAGCTCCAAGTGGACCTTGATAAATTAGGTGAGTGGGCTAAGAAATGGCAAATGCAGTTCAATGTAGCAAAATGTAAAGTGATGCACATAGGGGCAAAAAATCCAAACTTCACATACACACTACAGGTGTCAGTGCTATCAGTCACAGACCAGGAAAGGGATTTGGGCGTCTTAGTTAATAGTTCCATGGGAATGTCAACTCAATGCATGGCAGCTGTGAAAAAGGCAAACTCTATGCTGGGGATCATTAGGAAAGGAGTTGATAATAAAACTGCAAGGATTGTCATGCCCTTATATAAAGCCGTGGTGCGACCGCACTTGGAGTACTGTGTTCAGTTCTGGTCACCACATCTCAAAAAGGATATCGAAGAGATAGAAAAAGTGCAGAGAAGGGCAACGAGGATGATTGAAGGATTGGAGCACCTTCCCTATGAGGAGAGGCTGCAGCTCTTGGGACTCTTTAGTTTGGAGAGGAGACGTCTGAGGGGGGATATGATTGAAGTCTATACAATTATGCATGGGGTAGAAAATGTTGACAGAGAGAAATTTTTCTCTCTTTCTCACAATACTAGAACCAGGGGGCATTCATTGAAAATGCTGGGGGGAAGAATTAGGACTAATAAAAGGAAACACTTCTTCATGCAACGTGTGATTGGTGTTTGGAATATGCTGCCACAGGAGGTGGTGATGGCCACTAACCTGGATAGCTTTAAAAAGGGCTTGGACAGATTTATGGAGGAGAAGTCAATTTATGGCTACCAATCTTGATCCTCCTTGATCTCAGATTGCAAATGCCTTAGCAGACCAGGTGCTCAGGAGCAGCAGCAGCAGCAGAAGGCCATTGCTTTCACATCCTGCATGTGAGCTCCCAAAGGCACCTGGTGGGCCACTGCGAGTAGCAGAATGCTGGACTAGATGGACTCTGGCCTGATCCAGCAGGCTAGTTCTTATGTTCTTATGATCTGAAGTCTCATTTTGGAAAATACGGTTGCGACTTAAAATCAGAAAGCTTACCTTCTTCCTCTGGTAAGTCATTAAGAGGAAGAATCAATGTCTGGTTTCATGTTACCATAGAAAATTACATATGTACTGCATACCCTTACATTCCAGAGAACTTAGCTTTGATAGGAATGAGATGTCCCTATTCTCTTGGATGTCTCTCAATAGCGCTTCTCTGACAGATCAGGAGAACTTCAGTCCTGTCTTTGCTACTTTTGTTATTGTTGTAGCATCATTAAGTTTTGTTCAAAAGTTCTTCAGGGGAGAATGAAGGTGAAAATAAGTTGGGCGTGAAGCTTAGCTCATGAATGAAGTTTTTGAAGCTTTCAAATTCACTGATCAATCTTTCTAACAAAAACTTTTAAAATATAGAGTTCAGAACAGAGAGAGAAGAAACAAGAACTCAAAATGAAGCATTCAGTCAAAAAATATGGAAAATGAGGTCATAACAGTCAAAAAATATGGAAAACAAGAGGTCCCCCTCTGGGGGTGACATGGGCCTATGTCAGCAGATTTGGCCTCCCCATGTCACCTACCGCAGTACAGGGGCAAATCTGCTGGCATCCGGATGCTGTGGGACCCTGGTATACCTAGCTGCGGTGCTCCCAGCTTCACATTGGTGCTTCCGAATGGCATCAGCGTGGGGGGGCGGGGCATTAGGGGTGGAGCTGACTTTTGAGGCTTCTCAGCAGCATGAAAAGCGAAAGCATCCCCATCACTGAGAAGCCCCCATTGGGCTTAATAGCCTTATGCCATCTTTTTGGTGCTATAAGTCTAAAGTCCTGCCCACTGGCATAACAGGGCTAATGGCTCCTCCCCTGGCTTGCTCCCACTGCGGCAGTACTGGTGTGGTGTCTAAAGCAGTGTGCCAGTGAGGTCGGCAGCAGTCGCACACTGGCAGAATGGCCCCTCTGCCAAGTTAAGTGCCCCAGGGAGGTCAAATCTACCAGCGCAGTGAGGCACTGCTCCCCCAGGTGGATTTGTCCTCCTACCCTTTGGATGGGGCTATTTGATGTACTAAAATGCAAAGCACATATAAAGAAGAACAATGTAACACTCACAAGTTTTGTTAAGAACAGCTGCCCTTGTTCAAACTTCTCAGGGAATTTCTGTGTGTTGCAGTTAATGTTGGTGTAGTTAATGCCGAGATGCTGCATGTATAGATGATGGTAAGATTTGGCCCTGGCACAGGAAGATGGGGATTTGAACCTGGGTCTTCCTGACCCTACTCTGAAGCTCTAATTGCTACACCACACTGACTTTCTTAGGGTGGCTGCTGTTGAACAGAAGCAAGCAGTCTGGTATACTTGAGTTATGGAAGTCTAGTGGCCACAAGTCACCCTAAGGTTCCTTCCATGACTAGTGTGGCCAACCTCCTGGTGGAACCTGGGATGTTCCAGAATTGATGAACTCCAGATGGCAGAGATATGTCTCCAGGGGAAAAAATAACAGCTTGGGAGGGTGAACTATATGGCATATTTAACTGAGACCTCAACCCACTCCCAAACCCTGCTCTCTTCAGACTCCACCATTACATCCCAAGGAATTTCCCAATCTGGAGCTGCCATTCCTAGCAGCCTAGCTCCAAAGCGCCCTTCCTCAAAAGCCAAAAGGCCTGGAAAAGGCTCTGCTTCCTTTTTAATTTATTTACAGAATTGGAATCCTGTGGTTACCTAGCAACAGGCACTGAGCGAACCAGTTGCTTAAAGCTTATAGATATTTCTTTAATCATTTTTAGATTTTTAAGCCTCCCAACGTGTTGGTTTTTAAAATATTTTTCCGCAAACTAGATTTCACTAGATTTGGCTGACTTTGCTCTTAGTATATAGGTTTTGTTCAAGATCTTTAAAACAGGCCTTGCTTCATATTTCCACAGCTGAAGTAATTAAATCTGCTGTGATATATAGCAGGTTTCATTACTGGTCCTGTTTAGAATAAACTATCTTAGCCCCAGCCTTCTTGCATTTAGGAAATAATATAAAATCTATTGCGTAAAGCGTAGGAATTAACATGCAAAATACTGCATAAAAGTATTAGAATATTCTTAATTGACTTGCAAATTATTTCGATATTGCAATTGTATGCTATGATAAATACAAAGTTTCTTTCTTGGATAATTAACAAGTAACAAATTATTTGGGAAGCTTACAAAAGCTCTCCCAGGACTTAACCAATATTGTCCATAAATTCAAACATTTTGTATTCTAATAGGTAGAAAATCACTTCCAATAGCTGACCTAAGAATGTATTAATGAAAGAAACATGTCCAAGATTAAAACAGATTATCTAGCAGAAGGAAAAAACAGAAGGCAAGTTAGCACCAAAAGTAGCAGCACAAGAAAAGGAATAACAGGGATTAAACTACTTTTATTGTAAATCTGACTACAGTAGAGAAGGTTGCCACTGCAAGGGATACATTTGATAGCTTTTCCAGTCCTGTTTTCTGTTTCAAGCAACTTGTAATGTAGATAGTCAAATGCAAGAGATGCTTAATGTTTCTGATTTATCTGGGGCAATGTAATTTGTCTATTTAGGAGGTTACGATGGCTTATTCTACAACATTACACTTGACAGCTGGCATTCATGGGCATCTCTCCTTTTGATACCTGAAACCTAGATTCAGTTCTGCTTTCTCACTATTAGAAAACAGAGATATGTTCTCCCCCTCTGTTTCTCTCTCTTGACTCTCACATTTCTCAGTAAGATGAATCCAGTGAATTTTGACAAACTCTAGCATATACTCTTACTAAAATAAGTTGCATGTGTGAAACAAAAACACTATTTTTAAAGCTTATCTGATACTCTGATAAACCGAAGACTTTCCAGACAGAAACAGATGCAGTACCCACAAAGCCAATCACTTACTTTAGCAATATTAAATTCATATATTTGTAATTATTTTTAAAGCAGCTACCTTGAAGCTTACTGATTAAACCTCACCTCCACTTCCACCCCCGTAACTAATTTGTTACTCTTGTCTCCCATTTATGAGGGGAGAAGAACAGATAAATAACAGAGTACATTGTATGATGCACTGTCTTCGTCTTTTATTTTGTTAATTACCAATTTACAATATTAGCTGTTGTAATGCTTCTCCCCATAATCCATTAGTGCAAATTAATCAAATGTTTGTTGTACTGAACTCAGTCCTCCATTCTTAATTAGTATTCAGGCATATCACACTTTTCCTCATTGATACTTGTAAGCTCTCTTCCATATAAGCTATCACAAATAATTCAGGTAAATTCCAAACTTTAGATAAATAATTCAGGTAAATTCCAAACTTAATTACTTTTCTGCAAATTGAATGAAAACAGTTTTATTGAAGTTTCTGATGTGTACTGTGGGAGCGCAACCGAATAGTAAAACCATCTTGATATGTATAGGGTAACTAACAAGACATAGAGGAGGTCTGTTAATTCAGTGCTTTTACCAAGCATTCACAGGTTAATATCCATGAATAACAAAGTGTAGCAATATGTAGAAAAATAAGATTTTGGCAGAATTCAACTGCTATATTGAGAAAATGAACACAAATATAGCAGAGTCCTACTGCATTTATAGTTTTTTGCAGTTTGATATGTTACAGAAATGTTACTTGTAGGAAATCTGTTTCATGTGTGTACAAAACTGTATAAGTTAATTTCAATCGAATTTACAGCGAGTATTGAAAGCATGATATAAATGGTAATTTTAAATGATCCTTTATAATAAGGAAGCACAATTTGCTAAAAGTAGCATTTAATAATTCACATCAGTAAGTTTTAGAATTTATTACACATCTTTGCAATTTAGCAAATGCCCTCAATACTGATAAAACAATTTAAATGTATGTGTGGGTACATACACACACACACACACACTTATATTGTGCACTTATGACAAATAAAGCCTTGGCCTAAATGAACACAAAGAATTTAGAGATGCTTAATTAGGAACATCTGAATGTATCAACTTAAAAGAAATAAGAAAACTGAACACAGACAGAAAATTAGTTCAATTGTGCAAAGCTTATGTAACTGTATTTCCATTTGGGTTCATTACCAGAAATGAGCAGAGCTGTTCACATTACCTTTCATATCCTCTTAAATCTCAAAAATTAATTCATCCTATGAAATGGAAGTGTATCATCCATATCTTTTTAAAAGCCTGTAATATACCAGACCAGGAGAGAATACGTAAGAATCTTTTATTTATTTTTTCCTTGGAGATTACCTACTGTCCTCTTGGAAATAACCCAAGGTAATATGTAAACAATTTTCAATGCTGCTCAATCAGTCAGAATAGTCTGTTCAGCCTCTACAGTAAGTCAGAACAGTGGCACCAATGTCTTAACATGAATCACATTCATCTTATTGTACATTACTCTTGTGCAAGTAATAAAGGCTTTACTCATTACCTTGGCTACACTGATGTAGCAGAAAATGTTATCAACTATTACAGTTCTTTAAAATTAAGCTGACAGAATATCATATTCCATCATTTCCAAAAGCCAGCAGCATTTTCTACATAGTGAGGATACGTTATAACAGCCATGCAATAGAAATAATCTTGGAGATGTTGCGTAAGTGAGAACACAGAGCAGTCTGAACATTTTTTTCTGTATTAAAGCCAAGAACTTCCTGACTCTTCTGAATGGCTGTAATGCAAGTTTCAAAGCTCTATAAAACTAGAGCTCCTTAATGTGCATTTATATATACACATTTTAAATAAAGTCTTTCTGCTTCAATTTTATTCTGGCCAGTCTCTGAGGGGAAAATAAATAGAGAAAGTTGAATTGTTTTGCATATCTTTGTGGAAGAACAGAGAACTTTTAAGAGTTCAAAAAAATCACTGTACAGAAGAAACAGCTTATATTCAACTAGCTGTGCAATTTAGCTGCTCCGGCCTGTCTGTTACAGAACAGCTTCACTTTGAATAGAATTTGCTTTTTATTCTTGTCCAAATCCTTCTGTTTCTTCAATTGCAAAAAGCAGCTTCTCTTTTAGCTGTTCATAGCTTTTATAGGGTGGCAGATCTAAACGATTAAAACTAAGGAGAGAGAGAGAGAAAATAATCAGATTGTGTCTAAGTATTTCACATAGTTTCTACATATTTCTTCAGATATATATCCACAATTTTCTTGCAGCAATAGAATAAATCTGATGCCAGTACTGCATTCTAGAAAAACAACAATTAGGAGGAAGATACAACCATAACCTCTGAAAAATCGAAATTGTAACCCTGAGGTTACAACCTCATATGAATGTCCTATTGGTGTGTTCACAGTGACTAAATCATCATAATAGTTCCTTTTTAGTGTGTTGGCTGTGAGGGCACAGCAGCGCAGACATCATTTCCTGCTTTGGGATCCAGCCCCAAGGCAGCTTGGGTAGATTTCCAAAACCTGAACCAGGTTTCCCACTGTCACAAACAGGATGCATCCTGGAGCTACCCAAGGTTTCTTGATATGCTTCTAATGTCACACCACAACTGGAACTATTCTCAATAGGTTTTGTAAAAGCAGACTTGCCTTCACTCAGAAGAAAGTTGTTCTAGGAAGCAAAACTAAAAGGAACCAAGAGATTGCATTTGCTTTTGCCCCATTAGGATACTTTCTTGTGTTAAGAATAATGGCAAATGTAACTAGCACAGAGAAATATTGCACTCACATTAATTTCTCAGTCAACTGTCTCAAGTAAACAGAAAGAAGCAGATAATGTAGCCAGTGTTAGTGAATTCAAACGTGATATCTCACTGTGACTGAGGTTGATAACTACTACTTACACTCCTTCCCTAGTAATTACTGAAGATCTGACAATAGGCAGTAAGAAACTTGCCAACTTCAGTCAAGACTGCGGGTGAAATACCCATGCCCAAACATATATTACCAGAGGATGGAGCCCATTTTGTCCATTCTTCAGTGGTGCCTCCCCAACCAACCAAGTACAGACACAAACATCAGTGGAGAAAAAGTAAAGCAGCATTGGGCTTCTAGTGAACACAGACTGGACAAACCAAAATGTGGAAAGCAAAGAACTAGCTCTCATGTGGTCGACTGTAACAACTCACCATGTGTGACTTCTTGGTAGCCAGGTCTCCTTGCCAACTTTTTCAATGCAGAATTTCTGAGGGCCATTACTTCCTGAACAACAAAGATTCAAGTGTTTGTAGTGATGATCATGTTGTGTCTTAATATGACTTTTTTTTCTAATGGAAAAAATGGATGCTTGAGATACTATTATAATACAAATTACACTGACACGCTTACCCATAAGCTCTGCAAATCCTCCCAGCGGTAATCGGCAAGTACCAGTAACGAACTGCAGCAGTCGCATGCGAACTTCATTGTCAGCTTCTTTTATGAACTAAACAAAAATGTAAGGGAACATTTCTCTAATACATGCCAGCTAGGAAGAATTACCTTGCCTAAACCAAAGCTGATTCTATTAAAAGCTTCACATATTTTGCCCCCAATCATCTGAAGACTTGGTAGTGTTAGACTGCACACACTAAACTAAAATCAACATTAAAAGCTACCAAAAACTACTGCAGACCTAATGTCTCCAAGTCTAAATGCATCACATCATATATTTTCTGGATTCTAAGCTTTATTTTAATGACTTTGTGACACTTCATACTGTTATCTGTGGGCATGACCAATCATATAGGATACCAATATTCATATTCCTGTTTTCCACATACTTTGTAAATCTGTCAAAATGTCAGTAGTTTATATTTATATTACTATATACTCAGATGTCATGTGGTTTGATCAAAACCCGATTACTTGTCACTTCAATTATCCAGTTAGCATCAAACCAAACTTACATGTGCAGCTTCACTCCTAGACACTTCCTATTCACAGGAGCAGCAGGATATGCAGAATTTCCCCTTACTAGGGCTCATTCCGCACATGCAAAATAATGCACTTTCAAACTGCTTTCAGTGCTCTTTGAAGCTGTGCGGAATGGCAAAATCCACTTGCAAACAGTTGTGAAAGTGGTTTGAAAACGCATTATTTTGCATGTGCGGAAGGGGCCTCGGAGACAGAGAAGCCTGGAATCTTACTATATAATTGAGAAGCTTGTTCATGACAAAGAACCAGTGACGTACTATAGGAGATGTAAGGGGGCTGATGGGACTACAACTCGCAGACTCCTCCTCACTCAGCCGGTAACACTTCTTAAAGTTCAGGTCCTCACAGGGCTGTCCTATTCCTTGCCTGAGCCAACTCTTGAGTAAGTCAGCAGCAAGCTCAGTGCCATCAACCAGGACTAAATAGGCCACCCTGCCCCAGGCGGTTTGGGGGGGAGGGGGAGGAGGGGAAATGGCTCCAGCTAAGGGGAGAGGGCAGAGCTGGGGGGGGGGGGAGCTCACAACACTCTTCCAGAGCACTCCAGGCAAGCTTCTAAGAATTGGGCTGGGTGTGGGGGAGAGAGTTGGAGTAGGGGCAGGAAGGGAATAAGTGCAGGGGAGAGGCAAAAAGAGAAAGAGAAAGCTATGGTAGGTGGCTAGAAAACAAGGACAAAAGCTAGGATAAGGTGGCAGATGCATAAAGAATAGAGAGTTGGGGAGAGAAAGAGAGTTGGAATAAGTGGGCAGACAGAGCTGGGGTGGGGGAGCAGGGCAGAAAGACATAGAGAGCTGGGGTAACAGGGCAGAAAGTTAAAAACAGAAAGCTGGGATAGGGGGCCGGAAAGAGAGTTGGGGTAGGAAAGTAAAAAACAGAGAAGGTTAAGAGAAGAGATGGCGGGATAGATAGTGAGATGCAGATAAGAAGGGGGAAAACAGAAGAAAAAAACTAGGGGATAATGTCCTCTTGAGTCCTCACTTGCAAATTCCCACCTGCTAAAGCCCATTGTATTTTATCACACAATGGGTTCCCATCTTCACAGCCCCCCTGCTGGCTCCCCACTCCTTCCTTTGCAAAGCAGGGATTCAGCTTTGCAAATAGGGTGTGTGCCTACGGAGATGCCCTCCTTGGCAAAGCTGGGGTGTTGGAGGAGGGCACAATTTCAATGTTTGTGCAAGGCGTCATTTCCATTTTCTGTAGATATGTCCTGTCCACATGTCTTGCCCTGGGATGATTAGTTTTCTATAGCCTGTTATATTTTTTCACGTAATGGGCTTTATTGCTAGATTATTCATACATTGGGATTACACAGTACACTATCCAGAATCTACTGCAGAAACTACAATTTAAACAAGTTATGTTCTACTTGGAATCTGATTTGCAGGAAACATCACAAACTATAGTTTCTGTCTTGCATGTAAACACTGTCTCTCTGATATACACATGAAGACAACTGGGAATTAAGGAGAGATGCCAAGAAATGTTTAGTCCTATTTTCAATTCAGAAAGAAAAGCCCTACCATGCTCTTAATGACCTCTTACCTGTGATGGAAAAGGTGAATAAAACTATTAGCTAAGAAGGGGAACATACCTCACATTCTTTAAAAAACGCTATAAAGTTCAGCAGCTTGCTCTAACTATGTACAGTTCCCACTAGAAGAAAGCTTAGGAAAACAGCAAAGATAAAAACATTTAATCAAAATCTGACATGACATTTGCTGACTTTTCCTCAAGTACCATACCTGCCAGAACCATATTATTTGCTTGCTATTTCTTGTATAGTGACGGTAAACAGTGTTCCTTTGCCAGTCTGCCAAATCAACCTCTTGCATGCCACAGAGCATAACCTGGAAAAAAAGCAAAAACAGGATACAGGAAAGTACAGTAGGACTTACCCAACGCCACTGCTGCTCAGGAGGCAGGGGGGAAAGGCATGGTCCGCTGCTATGTGGTACCTCAGGCAGAATTAGGGAGGGCAGGCTGAAGCTCTTGTGGACAGGGGGCAAGGTCAGGTAACCCACGGAGTTTTTTTGAACATGCCCGTGCATGGTCTCAGTTTCCTTGCTTTTCTTCCCAGGGTTGGTAACTTGCCCACTCACCATCCCTCAATTGTGTCAGTTGTTTTCTTTTTTGTTATGTTGGCTGTACTGCGTAATATCTATTTTGACTGTCTCTATCACAGACTTTCTCTATCACACAACCTGGTAATGGGGTCCCTCCATGGAGCAGTGGGCAGACAGTTGAAGGATGAAACCTTAAATGGAATCACCAACAAGTTGTTATGTTTCATGATCCAAGTGGCAGCCTTCATGCACGATTAGGAAGCCTCATTTGTATCTCAGGAAAGCCAGGTGCACCACATGGGTGCGCTGCTGGAAGGCGAGGCATCCGTCTCGTACCTGGGACTGGGGAACTTTGACTAGTTACTTTTGACCGTTGTTGAGTACACTCTGAGTTTTGGTGCCTTGTCAGCCATATTCATACCTGGCCTGGGGCTACTCTTGTGAATTTCTTCAAGGACAGGCTGGATGCAGAGAAGTGGTGTAATGGTCCCTGGTGCCGGGCAACCCCGGGACAATCATGGGATGAATCCAGCTGGCCAGGGTCGCTTACAGGCAGTGAGATGATCCAAACAGTGCCGAGGAACCCCAGCAACCCTCGCCAAGCTGGGATTCTGACAAAAAGGGAGGCTTGGTATTTGAGGCTCAGAGATAAGTTGGAAAGGGGCTGCCACTGCCACCTCAGCTTATGCTTGTGATGTGGGGGTGAGGGCCATTTGATTGCTTCTTGCCCCCAGGTTTGATCCTGACCCTCTGTGGTGAAAGGGGGAGGTGCAAAGAAAAAGGACACAACTAAACCAACCAGATAAAAATTGGAACCCACTTCGCAGCCGGGCTTGGACTCACGCTTGGATCCACACCAGGAAGTGAGACCTTGGGTGAAGACCTGATGAATGAGGCGGGAGCCCTGTGGCTGCAGGGAAACAGGGCTGATGTCGCCTGGATGGCACAGAAGGCCAGTCAGGAAGCAAGGTGCCAAGCTGCAGGTCAGTGGATCATTATTACTCAAGTTAAACTTATGGAGTGTGTGGAAAGAAATATGTGTGGCTGTAGAGTTGTAATAGATTCTGGCTGTTGGCTGATTAATCCTGCAGGGGCTACACGGCTGAGCCTACATCTCCTGAACTTGAAATTCCTGATCCTATTTGGACAGATGGACTGGCAGGCAATGGTGGGACCCCCTGTGTCTCAAGTAATTGAGCCTGTTCTAGCTGAGATAGGCTCCCACGGGGAATTGATCCAGTTTATAGTAGCACTTGTGGCAATGTACCCACTTGTTCTGGGGCTGACATGGTTGGCGAGACGTGACCCAGACATTAAGTGGAGCCAAGGACATGAATTTGGCTGCTCTGTCAGAAATTATTTTGCTTGGAATTGAATGTAACCTGTAGAGATGACTCACAAACAACTTAGTCAGCTTTTGCACTATGGGAAGTTGCTTTAGGGGCACAAAATAGGCCTATTTCAAAAAGATGTCATCCACCACCACCACCCCGATTTTCCCTTAGCTGAAGGGCAGGTCGATTATTAAATCGATGGAAATCACCGACCAGATTTCTGAGAAGTCTTTAAAGGTTTAAGAAGTCCCAGGTTTTTTCCTGAGTCCCATTTGGCCATAGCACACCCAGGACACCCCCGCATGTACACCTCCACATCCTTCGGCATTGTTTTCCATCAAAACTGTTTGCGTGGCCACTTTCAGTAAATAGTTGCTTGGAAGCATTTCTCTGAGGGGGAAATTGAGTACATTAATGCCTCTGATGCTGGTTTTGCTGGCTACCACTTCCAAGACTCCAAATTCTTACCTCCAGTTCTTTTTCATCAAAATACTGCAGCCATTGAAGGGGAACAACTTCATTAAATCCATCAAGGAAAGCTTTGGTTTGTTCTCGTACTCCTCGTGAAAACCGCCACTCTGCCATTAAACTGAAACAGGCAAATATTTAAAATTCTAAACTGCATCTTTAAAAAAACAAGCAAACCTCTATCCTACTTTATGAATTCCAGATCTTTATAAATTATAGCCAGTATGGTGCAGTGGTTAAGAGTTCCAAACTCTAATCTGATGAACCAGGTTTGATTCCCACTCCTCCACATGAAGCCTGCTAGGTGAACTCAGGCCAATCATAGTTCTCTCAGCCTCATCTACCTCACAAAATGACTGTAGGGCTCAAGGCGGCAAACAACAAGCATAGTTGTTCATAGGTGTTGTACCTAGAACTTTCCTATGTATCTTATACCCATGCTTTGATGTTCAGATGCCTCCCTAATCAAATTTATTGTGGACATTTGTGTATATCTGCTCTTTGAGCTCTCACAAGAAGCTCTCTGAAGAAAAAGTTCACCTCAAAAGCAGAACTGTCTAAAACAAAATTGCCTTTTTGGCATAATGGCATGAAAAATCTGACATAAATGTGACGTTTACTTTTTTATAGATACTCTGGGAAGCAGTTTCTTTTTTTAAAATAGGAAAGTAGATGTGGCTAATATTAGAAGATAGTCAAGGTTATGTGAACACTCACTCTCTCACCTTCATTGTATATACCTATTTGCATGCATATTGTAATGTATATTTACATTTATATTAATGTATGTATTCATGCATTATTAATACATGAATTTATATTCACTTGTGTATTAAAATCAGCATGGTTCATATGTTATGTCTGAAGGATATGCAGTTTCCCTCAATAATTTCTGCTTTAACAATAAACCAGTTTGTTCCATATGAGGCAAGATCAAGAATTATATTTACATAAAAATATTTAAGAATATGTAATAATGAAGAAAAATAAAGAAAACATTTGCCACTGTGATCAGCTTCTTGGACTCCATACCCAATATATTCTTCTTTATTCTCTTCGGTTACAAGCAAGTTTGAGCCTCCCGCTTTCAGCTCATGTGAGGTAACTTTCCCTAGAAGTTCCATGTCTACACAGAAGTACATTTCTAAATTACATTCTTCAATGTTGTTATCCCTAGGAAGAAAAAATAACAAAAATAGGGAAAAAAGAAACATCAACCAGATATAATCATTACACTGAGCTGATGGAAAAATGATGTTCATCTAAAAAGATTTACAAACCTTATCCAAATTAGGGAATTATAAAATTCAGTATCAATAGATTCCAAATCCTTTATTGTGAGTTTCTTATTTAGCATGCGCTTGTAGAATGGCAGGGAAAAACCAGTGTCAATGAATTTGCCATGAAACAATGCCTGTTGAGGATAAAAAATCAATTTGGTATTGGATACAAAAAAAACCAGCATCAAGTATCTTGTTCATGGCAGAGAATGAAGTAATTGCTCTAAAAGATCTCAGAGCTGGCATATATATATGACGGGTAAGCCTGGGAAGACTAACATGATGAAAACTGGCAGGATGAAATGGAAACACTAAATCAAGGACATGAAACTCAAACATGTTACTACCAGCGCAAGATACCTTCAAATGCAAATTACGCTGGCAGAGAACTCTGTTAGGTGACACTACTGACTAGTGCAAGACCAAGCCTATAAAAGGCAGTAAACAAATTTATATCTCCCAGAGCAATTGCTGGATGTTGTATAGTGAATGAATGAAAAACAAAATAACCCAGGAGATGGGGGGAAAACATTTAACTGAAAAAGTTCTGTTAACAATATACAGAATGCCACAAAAGTCTCTCAGAAAAAGTCTCTTTTCAGAAACAAATTACATATATATTCGCCATGTTAGCCAGCAGAGGGCTTAACAAGACAATTTGAACAAGCAATTTCATGCAACGAGAGCGGTCAAAAAATCTGCAGTCTGTTAACAGAACTTCCTCTAGAAATAAGCAATGCAACGCAACTTATTCTTCAGTATGAATCTGCTATTACAGATCATGCCCCTCATTCTCTGACACAGGAATTCCTAAGGAAAAACAATCCAAGACAGCATACTCATGATAATAACTGAATACAACCACAGGAGAGTTGCAGGAAGAGGGGCAAAAATCGAGATCTCTTCTGTGACTGCTGACAGCACTATTACAGAACCTGATCATTATTGTGCCTTTCCCTGTGGCTCAGGTCAGCTTACAAATCAAGATTTAAAACATACAAAAAACAACACAACTCTAAGCAATTAACTTCACCTAAAGTTCCTGCAGATTATGAGCCTTGGCAAATAAAATGGCCTTACAGTGCCTCCTAAAAAGTTTGAGGGATGGCACCTCCTACACCTCTTAATGAGTCCATTCCACTCAGTGGGAGTTAAGTTAAGTACAAGCTCTGGTCATAGCCAGGTGGTCTCAATTATATAACTGGAGCATGGAATAAGAGGTCCTTCAAGGATATAAGTAATAGGTCATGAGGGCTTTGAAGGTTATACTTTGAACTGAATCCAAAACAAATCAGCAGCCAAGACATTTCCCATTGACTAGTCCCTGTCAATAAACTGTTTTCAAACCAGATGCAGTTTCCGGATTATTTTCAAAGGAATCCCAATGTACATCACATTACAGTAAATATTGTTCCCTGAAAAGTTCTCTCATAAATTTATACCACAAGAAACTGATCAAATAGTTATTCACACACACATTTCACATGTATTTTGCCTCTCCTGAATAATCCAAAGAAAAACCTCTTTTTCATTATATCCATCTGTATTCATGTCAAACTTACTTATGATAAAACTGTAGCAGCCTACAATCCAGTAAACCCTATCTAACCCTAGTGATTTCAAATTTTTGCTGTTTATCCTGCATGAATCCTTATTAGCAGAAGAACAAAAGAAAGCAATTTCATTGCCATGTTTCCTAATATCTGGTATGCAATCCTGTTGAAGAATGCCCTTCCTTCATCAGGATGGACAACTATTTCCTTCATTTCTAAGCAGGTGCAATTGATTTTTTTAATTAGCATCAAAAACACTGTATCATTTGATATCAGATCTGGAGGAGAGGGGAACAATTCTGACACTTTATCCTTTAAACTATTATCTATGGCTCTTTCATCCTACAGAATCCCCAAAAGGCTAATCATTTATGTAAAGACAGAGTTAGTTGGAGTATGAATCCCAAAGAGCTGGCCATGCCTTCCCAGGAACCCTTCCAGCAGGACGACTAGGTCCAGAATGCACATCTCAAAACTGTTCATAATATTGAACCAGATTTCCAGTCATCAGTGCAAATCTGCACGTCTGTTCATATGTTGTCTTTAGAAAACAAAAGTGTCTAGCATGAGGCAGGCAGGATACCCCCTTAATGTGTGGGGAAGCACTACTTGCTTCAATCATTGGTTAGCTTCCCAAATTACTGCCCATTGTATTTTCTTCAGGAAAAAAATCCTTCCCAATTGGAATATAGGGCACTTCCATACAAGATAGCAGAAAAAGTGCATCTTGGTACTCAGATTAGGCTCCCCTGTATTTTGTGCCACTGATGTTACTTTAGAACTACAATTACAAGGCGTGGTTGTGAACGTTTAACATTGTTTTAATGTATTTAATGTATTTAATGTTTTAATGCATTTTAATGTTTTAATGTCTCAGTTAGTAGATAAATGCCTCTTTTCTACTTTTCTACTAACTCTGTAGTTTATAATGCCAATAAAGGCTTTGGAATTGGAATTGGAACTACAATTACATACAATTGCAAACATAGGAAGACATCGAAACACGTTAAAAATGATTTCAGACACAAAGGTTCCATCTCCCTTGCAGATCTGCCTTTGGGCTCTTCAACATCTTGTAAAGTGTAAATTCCAACTGTGCTGATGACACTGGAAAATGATCTATGAATTTAACTGACATCAGAAAATTGAACTAAGAGAGGAGAAGCCTCTCTCCCTCATGTACAAAAGCTTGATACTTTTCTGGGGGAAGAGTAAATCTTTTTCCCCTGGTTGCTTGATGGACACTGCCTTTATCTCTCACCTAATGACGAGATACGTGTGAGAGGGAAAGGTATCTGACTACTGAATTATCCCAAGTCTAGTTTTTGCGGGATCTATTCCCGAATTCTTGGAGAAAGCAATCCCAGGACTGCAAATCTTCCTATACAAAGAACTACACATTCCAGCAAGAAAAACTGTAAAACATACAATCAATTTAAAAATCACACTCACCATGGCAATAAACCGTCCAATGAAGCAGAAATATGAAAGATGATCAGGATTGATTGTTGATGCTGGATTTATTTGTAGACAGTAGTTGCTCTTTCCAGCATATTCAAACAGGCAGTACATAGGATTCAATACTTCATGGGAAAGCAAGAAGAACCATTCTCTACAAAAATTTCCAACAAGATAAAAAGACACAACACATAGGTATCTCAAAGCACTGATAAAATGGCATGGACATGAAATATATAGCTTGGATTTAGCTATAGTTTCTATTGACAAAAGGGATTTCTGTCAGCAGAAATGATACCTCCCCGCTTTAGACAGAAAGGATGCTTGAAATGGGGCTCCTGGAGAATATGGGAACCCCAGGAACATGATGAAGAGGAAGTCTAGATCAGGACTACGAATGGGGAATAAGGTCAAGTCACCCAGCCACATACATAAATGCAAATCCTTCAGTGCATCCAAACTACCATAGGCTACAATCTTGCATAGCACAAGAAGGTTGAAATATGCATTAGCTGAATGTTGTGAAAATGTTTTTTACAACCAATTAATACCATTGAAAAGCCAGTCTAGTTTTAAAACAGGAAAGGCATGATGATATAAATGGATACAGTACAAACATTCCAAGTACTTCTGGTCAGTCATGTGCATTTCCCACCTATGCATATTACTCTGTAGTACTGAAATCAAAGCAAGCATTAATGTATCAAGATATTACATAATTAAATATACTCAAGAATAAAAAAAGCTGAAAAATGGCACAGCTTGTTTCTCTCACATTTCATGGTTTTATGCTGTCTGCAGTCCAGCATATAAGCATTTTATTTATTCAAACACTTATTTCTTGCCTTTCCCCATGGCTCAAGGTGGTTTGATTTTTCAATATTGTTCTCAGCTGTTTTAGACTGGAGCTAATGTCATCATATGCCTGAGAGTTTATATTTTCATTTTGAAGAAATGTCATGGATTTGAAAGACCACAAAAGAAATCTGTTCTTTCAGAGGCCACAAGAAATCTGTTCTTTAAATCACCTCAAGGCTTTTTAGGGGGGTGGGGGGAAGGGGTAATTGTTGCTACAGACTAATACAGTTTATCCTCCCCTTGAGTCTTCCTCCACTGATGACTGTAATTTTTTGTCTGAAGAAGTATGAACTGTGTCAGCATTTCCCAATTTGTCACCTATAGCTTGGGGATCAAGAGAAGGCTTCCTATTTCCTAACATCTGATTATATGATTTTCCATATAAAATTCAGTGTTGCTGTCCCATTAACAAAACACAACAATTCAGAGACCACAACCCGCAATAAACAGAAAACAACTCAGTCCCCACTTCAGGCAGTACCACTGAAGGACGTAATATCATCAACCATACAAAAAGCAGCGAAATTCACTTGCTGACCTTCCAGCATGTTATATGCAATCATCTGTAAACAATGCTCTTGTGCTATGGAACAAACTAATCAGTTTCTATACCAAGGATCCCCAACCTTTTACAGCTGTAAGCACTTTGTAATTCTGACAGAGTGGGATTTATTAATCAGTTCTGAGTATTTATACTCTACCTTCTTTCTATGAAAGCAAACCACAAGTGTGGAACAATTAAAAATTTTAACATATACACATGATTACACAGTGCTGTACAGGCAGTCTCACTTATTAATCCCATCAAGAAGAAACTTATCAGTGCTTCCTGCTTCTTAAGTATGGAAGGAACAGATTATGCTAATAAGTACATTACTTCTGCAACACATCCTTTCAAATGTGCTGCCTGTGGAGCTCAATACCCATTAGGATCACACAGATCTCCCTGCAGATGCCCCACTACACACATTAAAACCATTTAATATTATCACCAATTACTACTGGTTTGAAGTGTCACTACCTGGGGGTCAGCCCAATCCTGTAGTGGTTTAGAGCAGACTCTAATCTGGAGAAACAGAACTATCTTAACCCCACCTACCTCACAAGGCGTTTGTTGTGAGGAGAGAAATGAAAAGAGTTTTGTAAGCTGCTTTAAGACTCCTTACATGAAAGAAAGGTAGAATATAAATCTAAGCTCTGCTTCTTCTCCTTCTTCACTGCCTGTACCTCTTGCATTACACAGTTTTTTTACCCAATGTCCACTTTTTTCTTTTTTCTTCATATGTGTTTGCTATGAATTTCCTTCTTTCACTTTACTCTTATTCTCGTGAATATGATAAGATTAAGACCTCCAGAGGGTAACCAAAACCCAGTAGTATATAGTCTTCAAATAATTAATTCTGTAATGTTTTTATAAATCAACTGTACACACAACACAAGAATCTGGTCACCATGGAACACAACTCTAATTTTTAAAAATGAACCACATCCATTAAAAATTTCTCAGTCATAATGAACTAATTTGGACAAATTTAATTTCTTGCCACAACATTATCTCAATTAGGCAACCAAGATTGCCTTCAAACTTCCAGCCTCTGTTCCCTTACCTGGAAATATTTCCAGGACCTGGGACCACCCTCCTTCCTTTCAGCCAATCGGGGACTATATCACTTGCCCCCTATTCTCCAAGCAGAGATACAAAGGACTTTAGTTCGTTTTTAAATTCAACTTTCTGGACTTATAACTTAATTTGTACCAGAGGCGGAGCGAGGGGAAACTGTGCTCGGGGCATGCGTGCATCCTGCACCCCTGCCGCAGTAGCACCCACCCCCGCAATGGCCCAGCCACGCCTATGCCTGGGGCATTGCACACACCCCTGGGGAACTGCGCCCCCACCCCACCCCGTTTGCATTACGCCACTTATTTGTACTCAAATCAAGCTTACTCAACTGTACTTTATTTGGGTGTGTTTGAGGGTAATTCCACAAGGACATTAATAGTGCAATCCAGACCTGCTCCAAAGGGCTTTCCTGTGGCATGGGAAGTCTCAGAGAGTTTTTTTTAAAGACTCACCTCAAACTTTCTTATAGAGGCAAATAGAGATAGGTCCTGAAAATTGTGGTGTATCTCTGCCAGCAATTCCACTGGTGGATGGGAACCAATTGGGTTCTGGAGGCCAACTGGTCACCATGGAACACAACTCTAAGGCCAACTTTAAGGCCTTACGCGGCCTGGGACCCTTGTATCTGAGAGACCGCATTACCCCATATGCCCCTACTCGGCCTCTGCGATCAGCAGAGGCCAATTTACTGGTGGTTCCGGGCCCCTCGATGATGCGGCTGGCCTCCACACGGGCCAGGACCTTTACGGCCCTGGCCCCAGCCTGGTGGAACACTCTTCCTCCAGCTGTCCGGGCCCTGCGGGACCTTGGTGAATTCCGCAGGGCCTGTAAGACCGAGTTGTTCCGCCGGGCCTTTGGAGTGTCCAGTCGCTGAGTGGCGCCCCCTTCCCCTCCCCCTCTCCTTCCTCCCCTGCTGCCTTTTTGCACATACCATCTGATGCACTTTACCACCTTATTATCCTCCCAGAGAGGAACCTGGCCCCCTCCTTATTTTTACTGGGGTGATCTTAATTGAATTGGATTAGGGCACCTGTTGTGACATTAACCGCTGTTTTAAGTAGTTTTAATGGATTTTAGTATCTTATTATTGTTATCGATTTAATTAATTGTATTTATGAATGTTGTATACCGCCCAGAGCCCCCAGGGGATAGGGCGGTCTATAAATCGAAACAATAAATAAATAAACAAACAAACAAACAAACAAACAAACAAACTAAGGTTGGCCCTGGCCAGTGGTGGGCTTCAGCAGGTTCGCACCACTTTGGCAGAACCGGTTGTTAAAATGGTGCTTGTAAACAACCAGTTGTTAAATTACTTGAATCCCACCACCGGAACCAGTTGTGAAATTATTTGAATCCCACCACTGGCCCTGGCCCTCAGAACACTCCCAGAACACCAACACAGCTGGTAATGGCATGGGAGCACTGACCTGAGGCTGGATGCCACAATCAGCTGTTACAGGGCACCACAGTGGCCGGGCGTCAGCGGACTTTCCCCTCTGCCAGTGTAAATGCCCCATTTCCACTGGCATAAGCCCATGCCACCTCCAGAGAGGGATTTGCGCCTCCTCTCTGGATTGGGCTGCCCATTTGTCTCAAACCATCTCAATTTTTATGTCCTAGTATGAATTTGGGCTGGAATTGATAAGTGCCCACACAACCACTCTTCACACATAGTGGTTTATTAGCTTCCTGCAACTCTTTCAAATAGTTTTAAATTAGGATTTTACCTGGCTAAACCACCATAATCCAATCCTTCTTCTCCTCTAAATATGACATACAATCGTCTTCTTAAGTCATAAGGTTTTAAAGCCATGATCTGTATAAAAATGTTGAACACAAAACAGAAAGTGTTACTGAATAATACAGGATAATTATGGAACAAATTGTTCAGTTTAGAAGCACCTTTATTTTACACACAGCTGCACTGAATTTTCACACTCTCTCACAAAATGTCATAGTAAATGAGGGAACTTCAACACCTTCCCATACACACACACCAAAACCACTTTCCAAGGCTATTAACTGTTACTTTATTCCTTCTCTAGTGCCATTTTCTTCTCATTCAACAAGTGGATCAACTCAGTGATGGACACAGTGAGTGAAATGCCATCGCTATGCTACAGCGCCAATCATATTTAGCTATATATTACTTTCACCTTCTGATACTATATTGTATAGTACACACATATACACATATTTAGCTATATATTACTGTTACCATAATAACACAGAATTCACGAAGGAAGTAACACAATACTCCTTCTTCCACAACATATTGAAATGAAGATTTTTTTTTACTGGACATAAGATAAAAAACAGGCCGCCTTGTTGCTGAATCAACTATGAGGATCTCTGTGTCTCCACACAGTGAGGGATCAAGGAAGTCACTTCTGCAACTCAGTATGCACAGGCACACAGAGCCACTTGATTATCTCAAAATGTGGGAATATGTTCCTCTCCTCCTTCCCCCATACCATGGGAAAACATTTTCACATTTACTTGTGTACCATTCAAAAGATATGACATGAGACGCTTTTTTTCTTAAAATAATAGTTCCAGAAAATAAGCTCTACCTTTTACCATAGAATTACTTATACACACCATAGACTAATGGAAAAACTACTTTACTACATTACTCTTTGTGTGAGAGTAAAAAAGGGACTAGCAGTCATATTGCAGCCACAAGTTCTGGTGGCAATTCCTGTCCAAAAAGCACAAGCCACTACAGTTCAGATCAGGACCGTGGCACAGGAGGAAGAGGTGCTCCTGCCTTTCCACAAGGCATACCATTTTAAATACTCAAAATAACATGGGGTGCATTATTCATTCTGCTGGGATGCTGCACATACTTTGTAATAAAAAATACCGACCGCTTTGCCCCCAGTTGTTTTGATTTGACAAGGGGACAGACACAAAATTCTATCAGAACTGGTTCTGGCAGCACTTTTTTACACAGGAGCTTCCAGAAAAAGCTGAAACCGCACTATGGCTCCAAATCCCAATGGAGAACATGTGTAAAAAGTAACATCTAATTTGGTAGTAAAATGTAGTAAGCGAAGATCTCATTGGCTGGATTCTGGGCAATATAGTATCAGAAGAAAACATTCTAAATAGTTTTACAGAAGGATTGCTCCAGAGAGAGGTAAAGAAGGAACCACTGGGCTAAGCTGACCCAAGAGAGAGGTAGATTTCCTAAAAGTTTTTACATAACCAAGCAAGCTTAAAAGCTCTTCAGATAGTGTTTCACTTTAGTGACCATTCTTGAAAGTAATAAAAATGGTTACCTGTTGGAAGGAATCTTCAAAGAGTGTTTGTCTGGATACATTGATCTTCACATGGCTTGGCAGAGCATTTGACTATAGACAAATAGGAAATTTATCAAACATATATTCAAAGAATATTAAAATTGACTTAAATTTATTATAATTACAGTACCTGACACAGGTAACGAAAATGAGCCAGTTTCCACCTAAAGCTGCGTTCGTAAGCAATTTGTGGCCCTTTATTTCTGTAAAGAAAGATATCAAAATGCATTAAGCAAAAAATACATTACAATTTCACAGCACTTTCAATGGCACACCAACAATCCCCAGATTTCAAAAGTTTTCATTCATCTTCAGAAATTATATTCTTTTCCTCCAAATCCTACAATGTTCCCCTCTGGCTTAAACTTTTATACTTTCTTTTCCAACTTCTGGGTTGACTTCCTCCACCATGCAGTGATCTGCTTCCCTCCTCACTATCACCTAACTTTTGTAGTGGTGACCGCTGCCACAAAGTCAAGCACCATTTGTTAGGGCAATTGAAAATGCTGCCTGAATACTAAGGTATTTTGTGATGTCTGTATTTGCATAGGCCTCAATTTTAATTTGGAAGGAAGGTTTATTCCAGATTCCCCCCCCCCCCCCCCCCCCCACAAATTGCAGCCAGGGCTGATCTAATTTTAAAGATGATTTATTATAATTTGGTTTTGCTTAATATCACAGCTGGCAGATCTTTAGCTTGCTGTTGACCTTTCATTACAACTCAAGCCCCACTCAGAGGCCTAGGATGTTGTAATCATGTGGATCATCAGGGCTGCCTTTTGAATCTGACAGATGTTGATTTTGTCAATTTGAAGGTGTTTCAGTGAAGCCCCACTGTTTTTAGAATGATGTCCAGGGTGCCATTTACCACTGGGACAACCTCAGCTGGTTTGTGCCATAGTCGCTGAATCTCTATCTTCAAATTGTGGTATTTAATGACCTTCTCATGCTCTTTTTCATTGACCCTGCTGTCACCAGATATTGCTATGTCGATGATGGTCACTTTCTTGTCCTTGATCACTGTGATGTCTGGTGTGTTATGTGCAGTGGTGGGATTCAAACAATTTAACAACCGGTTCTGGTGGTGGGATTCAAATAATTTAACAACTGGTTGTTTACAAGCACCATTTTAACAACCAGTTCTGCTGAAGTGATGCGAACCTGCTGAATCCCACCACTAGTTATGTGCCAACACTTTGTCCATTTGGATTCAAAAGTCTCACAAGATTTTGATCTTCTCATTTTCTGTGACATTCTCTGGATGATGTTCTCGCCAGTTTTTAGCTGTCCTGATGTTGTAATTCTTGCATAAATTCAGTGGATTATCTTGGCTACTGTGTACCCAGTCTATGTGATCTTTTTTGAAACAGCTGAGTACATGATCTACAGTTTCGTTGGCCTCCTTTGCATCATCTGAGGATTTGTCAATTCTGGCCTTGATCGTATTTGTCCTGTTTGTCTGCTCTTTAGAGGCTAAAATCAGTGATTCAGTTTCCAATTTTAGAGTTCCAATTGTTAACCACAGCTATATCTTTTCAATACAGTGGAACCTTGGTTTTCATTGCCTTCGGTTTTCATCGGTTTCAGTTTTCATCGATTTTTTCAATGAAAAATTTGTCTCAGTTTTCATCAGTTTGCCTTGGTTTTCATCGATTTGCAGTAAGGTGCAGGGGTTTGTGGAAAAATCACCCAGACAAAGCTGCTGCAGGCCGTGTCTGCAACTTGTTTAATGACAATGTCTTGCCCCATTTCAGACAAATCTTAAAGAGGCGTCAGAAACAGACCTCTTTAGACAGCTTTCTGGTGCGACATTGGTCCACTGGCTCTGAAGCTGGTTCTAGTGTTATTTTTATTACTGTTTTCAGCATCAAACACTATGTTTACTCACCAAAAATGTGTTTTTGATACGTTTTTGGAGTGCCTAGAACGGATTAATTGGATTTTCATTGATTCCTATGGAAAAGTTTGCCTCGGTTTTCATCGGTTTCGGTTTTCATCGATTTTTTTCGGACGGATTACCAACGAAAACCAAGGTTCCTCTGTATCTACCTTGTCCTTGATCTTCTCCAGAAACTGGCCATGTAATGCTTTGCTGTGCCAGCTTTCAGTACTCATTTTAGTCACATTTTTCTGTACTCCTGTTTGGTTCACAGACACCCCCTTGTCCCCTCATGGACACCCCTTGTAATGGGGAAGGGGCCTGCATGTTTCAATGATGTTGAGAGCTATACCGAGGTAGTGTATTCTACCAGAAGGGTCTCCCAAGCCAGACAGATCTCAACCAAGAAACTAGTCTAAGAGTGTCCACATGGACTTTTACTACAACTCAAGAGTAAAAAAAAGAGGCTACTTGAAGCAAATGTACGCATTGTGGAAACAACAATTTATTATTACTATTACCGTGTTTCCCTGAAAATAAGACAGGGTCTTATATTAATTTTTGCTCCAAAAGATGCATTAGGACTTATTTTCAGGGAATGTCTTATTTTTTTCCCCCATGATTTTGCAACCCCCCCCCCCAACGTGACCAGATCAGTTGCGCCGGGGAATCTGTAACTAGGGCTTATTTTTCGAGTAGGGCTTATATTTCAAGCATCCTCCAAAAATCCCGAAAAATCATCCTAGGGCTTATTTTCGGGGCAGGGCTTATTTTCAGGGAAACAGGGTATTATTTTTTTATAAACCTGCACAGGAGCCAGCCCTGACTATCAGAAATAAAGATAAGAACATTTTACTTACACAGTAGATTTACCAGTACGAGGATCATTGAAGGTAGTTGTCCGTGTGTTATGATCAACAAAATATTTAACACCTTCTCTGGTGTATCTAATTTCCCAGCCTTCAGGAAGGGGGTCTTCATTTTGTAAGCTACATGAAAAATGCAAAATACACTTTTAAAAAATCCAGTAATTTTCATCTAATTTAATTTTATTTCATTTAAATACATCGATGAAAAGCATGTACCCCCCCCCCCCCCCCAATGCCATTAAAGGTTAATGAATGGTAAACACACCCTTGGGTCCGTGGATCTTCCCACTGTGTTGTCTTTGTGTTGTGATTCACAAAATATACTCTATCATTTGAATCTACTCTCCTTTCTGAAATACAAAAACAAAGCAATTTCATTTATTAGATTTTATAGACCGCCCAACCCCCGAAGGGCTCTGGGCAGTGTACAAGAAACAATCAATACACAATAAAATACAAATTATGAACAAACATTAAAATCCCTTAAAACACAATAGCAGCGGTATCATAGAACCGATAATAATTCATATTAATCATTAATAATCAGTAGTAATCAATGGCTCCGATCCTAAGGCCGGGAGGGGACCAGCAATGCCAACAACAGAGATGGAATACAAGGCAGTGCCAGATATGGTATAAGGTGCAATACAGGGCATCAAGAGGGGGCAGGCAATCAGCGGCCAGTCTCCCTAAAAGCACGATGGAATAATTCAGTTTTACAAGCCCTGCATAGCAACTGCTTCAGTCTTTCATGTGCACGTTTGGGGCATACTCTTTTTCCTCTCCTTTTTTTGTTCTTCCAGGGAATGTTGGTCTAAACCATTAAACCTGAAGTTTACTAGTTTTCTTCAAGTTTGCTTCAACTCTGAAGTTTATTTTGCTCCAGGTTTGATTATTACCTTAGGTAACTCAGCATGGAAAAAAATCCTACATTGATTAGGGTATTTGCATAATCATGCAATACATAAAAAGCTCACCATAAGATAAGGGGACCCTCTGATTTTCTGTTGGTGAAATAAGAGAGGTTTTTTTTTCCAGTGTAAGAACTTCATCATTTTTAGCTGTGTTTCATTACATGGAGTTATAGTGACAAATAGCCATAGAATATTTGTGGGGATTTCTGGGTTGTTTTTTTTAAAAAAAACCAAATAAAGTGCCTGTACTTGCAATGTAAAACAGCAGTTAAAACAAACAATTCACCGGCTTCTGTTTCATTTATAGTATTTCTTACCCCAGCCTGGTGGTAAAGGACCAAGAGGATCATTTTCTGCACTCAACATCGAGGCCTAATGATGACAAATATATATATATTAATAAATCTGATGGAATTTAATTATTTTATTGTAAATACACAAGCCATTGGAAATTCCAAAAGCCACTGTTTCTTTAGATTAAAATGTTCTATACTACTACAGCATCTTCCATTGATACAAGCAGTCTTTTTATAATATAGCTTGACTATTTTATTGTTTGTACTAATTTTTAATTATGTTTTTATATGGTTTGTTATGAATAGGGTTTGGGGGGTTACTTAGGTCTTGGGTGTCTAAATGAGGGTAGGATACACCTTTAAAACAAAATAAATAATGACTGCATTATTAAAATAAACAGAGGCTACAAAATTGAAGCCATTACTGAACCTGCCTGAGTACCATTAAGATAACAATGTCTCAGTAATAAGCATTATGCAGAAATGGTAAGCAATATGCAACATGCCATCAGGGAAAAAAGGTAAATATTACATTTTGTAAATTTACCGAATAGAGGTATCGCTGGTTAAACTGTTGCATAGCTCCCTGAAGTTGATTTCGTTGAGACTGCCATTGTTCAAAGTTTCTGACTGATTCCATTGTTGGTCGCTGCCAAGTTGTTGTTCGCGTATTATGGTCCACATAATAAACTCTTCCACGATCATCAACTCTCCTTTCCCACCTATCCAACAAAAAGCAAACATTAATTTCTACCCAACCATTATACAAAAATAATTGTCTACAAGCAAATGAATTCCCTTCAGCAATATAATTTTGCTAAGTCTTTCCTCTGCAAAACCTGGAAGTACAGGCTATGGCACGGCTGTGCTGTGTTCTGCTTGGACCCCAGCGTGGAGGGGGCAGGGCGTTCCCCGGGCGAAGCAAACATTAATTGGCTCCCTCCCGAGGTTTAAGGTTGGCTGTGCGGCGCATCAGCCCTTAGATGTACGCCACCCTTTTGGTTAGTGAGAGATATCATCTGGTTGTGGAGTCGGAAGGATCAGATATATTAATGTTAACAAAATTGTGAAATTAGATTAAATACTCAATCCAAATGTGTCTTTACTACATTTCTTTACAGGGGAAAATAAGAAATGGGCACATCAATCAGTATTCATTTTTAGTAGCTCTGAGTTCTCTCCTATCTCAGCATGTAGTACAAGCCTCAGTGGACTTCATAGTTCTGTTAACACAAATAAAATTAATGAAAAAAAATCAAATGAGTATGGATGGATTTTATGCTGTCTGAAATCCATTTATATCTTTCTCCAGTCAACATTCAACAATTCTTTATCTTCCATCTAATACTAGGAACTTATGGAAATACATGATTTAAAAAATAACGTATGTACCACTGATAAAGATGCAAAAGCACTTGTTCAAATTGCAAAACAAACTGTTTAATTGTAACTTTTTTCTTATTTTTTTCTGCATGTGCCTTTTTGGGTTTTTTTTTCTTTGTTATATTTTGGTAATGTATAGTTAGTAAATAATTTTTTTAAAAAACCTTACCAAAGTCAAATCAATAAACAAGTTTTCAGTTACCCTGGCGGCAAAGGCTGTGGTCTTTCCCAAGTTGTCGTCCTGGTATTGTGATCAACATAATAGGTTCTACCATGAGGGTCCTTTCTCTGTTCCCATCTTTTAAAAAAATTAATAGAAAGCAATGTCAGTAGTTGAAATTTTCAGAGATCAAAGCTTATTTTTATACAAAAAAGAAAAACAGAAAATGTGGCTTTTATTTTCCTGTAAATCATTATGAGCTAAAATGTTATAGACAAAGTAGACTAAACATTTTAGGTGCTAATCGAAGATGAAGGAACTGATGAAAAGATTCTACAAGATGGAAAAGTTCAAGCTAATCAAGAAAAATGAGAGAATACTGAAACAATCAATGTCATATGTGAATAACTCTAGTATTTCAGCACTACAGCAAGTAACTAGTAGATATCAGAGTATACAATATTCAATTATATCACCTGAAGGAGATATTTTTTGAGTTCAAAATGTCCCATTTTCATTAATATAGATATATACTTCACTTCCTTATTTTTTTTGTATTCCATAAAACTGCTGATCTCAATTTCCTACCTAGATACAGGAAACAGATGATACTTAGATAATTGCTGAATGAATGTACAGGAGGAAGAGGCTGTATACCAGCTAATGGCAGTTTGATGGACAGAAAGAAGGTCTCCAGATCTAGCTTATCCTTTTAATCTAATCCAGTCCTATTTATTTATTACATGAATAACCCAACATTCCTCCAACGCAGGTGCCTTAAAAGATCTCCAATCCAAACACTGCTCAGACCTAAACATTTAGCAAGGTTGTTGTATCATGTGTCTTCTAACCAGAGTTTTAGAACCTCTGGTGTGGGCTCCTCATTATACAGTCCTCTTTTCCACATCCAGTAATGCTATCTATTGTGTTGGACTTGTGCCATCAGGCAAGAACTTCCAAGAGGAATTGAGATGCACATGTACTCTAGGATAGAACTAGATTATATGTCTGGCCATGAATCAAGTCTTGTTTTTTCTGAAGTCAGACAGGCGCTGAGGGGAAGTTCTTTCCCCAAGCACTGGAAAGACTGATGCAGATCAGAACCACAGCATGGAAGGACGAGGGTGTACAGACAACCAAAAGGGGGTGGGAGAATTCCCCTTTCACATGCTCCAAAACTGAGGAGTTATTCCCTCAGGAATGATTCCTTATGGACTTTAGGAATCTCTCTAATAATCAACACCAGAGCCTGTACCGCCTTACAGCTCCACAAAATTTTTTTTTTTAATTTAAAACTTCAAACTTCAGTAACATCAAACATTTCTTTGGTATGGTTGAGGAACACATAAACATACTAAAAAAACAGAAGTACGTATTGTCATTCAGACTGGTATTTAGGCTCTCAAATGATCCTATGACCAACAGTGAGGTGTTTGGGTCCCTGCCTGGAATCCCCGTGTTCACTGGCTTACACCAAGAAGGGTCACAGCTTCTCCCCAGGAAGCTGGTACTCCACTTCAAAACTGACCTGTCTCCCTCAGGCGCTTCCTTGCAATCATATCTATGAGACCACCCCTTTAGGGAAAGTAAACAAGCCCCAAGGACACATTCCTAAGGTCACCCTAATTTTATATATTCAGTCGCTCTAACAGGTTTTCGGGCTCAGACCCCTTTTCTGGAGTCTCCCTCACTCCAACTCTTTTCAGGAAAAAAAACCCTCCAGGACTCTAGCGGCCTCTTTTTCTCCTCTCAGGCAATTTCCCCCCAGACAATCAGGACCGGGCAGGACTTAACTCTTTCTGTGCTGTCCTATCACTGGAAACCACCTCCCCTATAGCGTTTGTTACAGAGGGCTTCTTGTTCTATCAATACATGATAGTTGATTTTCAAGTCACCACACATGTGAGGAGATGCTGCTAGTTCAGATACTAGGTTATACAGATAAACAAGAGCTACTGGATATATTAATTAATTTGAACTCTGTATTATTGTTTTCTGCCTAGCATTTTCTACCTGCATTTAAAGAGTCTGAAATATTTTGAGGTGGGTACATCTCAAGAAGTTCATCAAATTCAGGAAATTAACTGATTATCAAAATAAGTCCTTCATTTCTGACACCTTTCAAGATGAAAATTTCTATCAAAGCAAAATGTTTCAATTGAACAGTGAAAGCGTTATCTGAAGAAAACATACTTGTTCAAAAACTCAATGTGCACAGAAACAAATGCGTTGATTTCAGAAGCAACAGCTGTAGAGGAAAGAAAAGTGAGCGAGAAACCCCACTAGCAGCAAGTCTTCCCTTTTCTCCTTCAACAATAGTAACAGCTTCCATGCAGAATTGTTGCCACTGAAGAGGAAAAGCTACTATCCCTGCTCATCGATACAGCAGAGCTCATCATTTCATCGTGCTAAAAGTTATATTGGTCTTTATATACCATGATAAGTTACAACCTACTGACTTTAGTAGGCTAAAAACTAATGATATCTCCATATTTATGTGCTAATATTTGTTTACACAATGTAATATTACAAATGGAAATACATTCCACATACCCTGGAGGCAAAGGTTCTACACCGCTGTTAGCAGTCTGTTGCCTAACAGCTTCCCCAGATGCGTTTGAAGAATCCCTTGGTTTGGCTGCTTCTGCAACTGTGTTGTTTCTCAGATTGGAAGATGCAAGGTCTGTGGGAACAACAGTTTCATTTCCAGCAGAAACACTGGGGGCAGAAGTAGATGTGCTGCTTTCAGAGGTATTAATAGCTTCTGTTGCTGAAGGAGGTTCTGTAGTAGTGGTAGTGCAATCTGCAGATGTAGAGGATACTTCTGCAGAATCCATAAAAGTTTCAGATGCTGAGCCATTATCAGCTTCCATCATGGATGGCTCGCAATTAACTGGGAAATGAGAGGGAGGAGATAATGGTTTACAAGGAGTACTTTCTGTACAATTTGAAAAATCTGGATAAAGACCAGGTATATCAATAAAGGGAAGGAAGGCAGCATGGTACTGCACAATCTTGTTAGATTTCAGAAGCTAAGAATGGTGGGTACTTGAAAGGTGGACCACCAAGGAAGACTCTGCAGAGGAAGGCAATGGCAAACCAGCTCTGCTTCTGACTTGCCTTGAAAGTCTCTTGTTGGGATCACTGTTGGCTGTGACTTGATGACTACTTTATACACACACACACCCCAATAAAAATTCAAAGACTATACTGTAATATTCTGCTTACAATTTAGTAAAAGGAGCATTTAGAAGTCAAGTGTGGAAAATAACTGAGGTCAATATTTTTATGGAGAAATTCTCCCAAGCTTTTCACTCAATTCTTCATCAACACTGCATGAATGTCTTCTCCCATTCAGAAATCACAGTTGAGTACATTATATATTAATTAAGTAATAGTCACAGAAACTCAGATGATAATGATATGATAATGATATCTTGCAAGTTGCAATTAAAATATTGAGTATTTATTACCTAAGACATATTAAAAATTGAGGTAGAGGTAATACCTAAAAAAGAAAGTGTGCTAACCTTGACTGTCACTGTGAAAAGTAGAGAATAAAGCAAATAAACAAACAAACTATAAAACTTATTGTACAGTGAAACTGTCTGAAGGTACTTTACTCCTAAGCAGTATGAATACTTTAGTTGCATATAAATATTGTTTTAATCACAAAAAAATTAATAGTACATTCTTCTCTTCGTAAACTATCTGGAGTACAAGAAAGAAAACTGTTTTATCTAAATTGCTTAAACAGTCTCCTTTTAAGATCAAGCAATGTTGTTATAAGTCACCTTGTGTCCCACTCAAGGGAGAAAAATGTAGGCTGCCAACATTTTGAATGCACAGATCAATTTTCCTTTAACAGATTGCTATCTCAGAATTCTTCAAACTTCACTATATAACTGTAATTATACATACAGGCAGGTATCAAAGAACCATAAGAAGGCACTCTGAGGATTTCCTTATCACCCCCACTGCAGTCTTTCCTGCCTTCCCAAAGTCAAGAGATACTTTACAAGTGGGAGATGAAGCCAGAATAAAGTAACCTTCATACTGAGCTCATGAAACGAGATGCTTTAAAATCTCAACTACAAAAATAAACCTATAACCAATTACTGAAATTAATCTGGATTACTTGTAAAAATAACATTAACAAAAATGTTTACTAGATTTATTTTCCAACTGTTTTTCCTCTTACCAATGTTGTTGCCAGGTTGGGTTGTTATAGGTTGTGGTGATGGTGTATTTTTGGGTCCGGCTGCAACATGAGAAGGCGATGGTGTACTATCTGCACTGTCTCCATTAACCACATGTGTAGGGAATGGGTTCTGTACTACAGAACTTGATGACTGATTGTCTATTCTATTAGAAATATCAAAGGCAGAATTATTATCAAAACAAATATTTTCAGATTAGAACTTCCTCTTAAAACTTACACAATTATCATAAAGGTTCAGACAAAAAGACATCAAATGACAATCAATCTGAATTGCACCAGTTCTCTGCTTATTAATTTTTAACAACAGCATACACATAACACAAGTCAATGAATTTCCAAAATTTACATTTGAGTGTTCATTTAATGGATCTCATCACTTCTTCTTCCCACTTGGGGCAATTACAATGAATTTCCATAGTGATCCATACTTTTATTTTTAAGAAGTTTCTATCAGTTTTTGTTATCAACTTCTACTGTAATGGCAAACATTTTCTATCACTGTAAATTTTGGATGGCAGCTGATCATTCTGAATGAAGATAAACTAGCTCCTGTTCTGCCATCTTAGTGATGAAATACTTTTATGTAGTACATTTCTGATTACAGTAGTAAGCTTCTCCCATTCAACCGCAGTAGAAGAGGATAATTCTTAACTTGCTCCACTCAGTGCTGTGCCTGATTGAAAAATAAAACCTATATCCTCATGCTGGTAACAATCAGATCGACTTTATCTGACATGAAGAACAAAGGTTCTCCTGTGTGGACGAAAAGGCACTTAATAAGGTACTTTAATAGGGCCAGTTCGTTCAACACCAGCAATTCAAGACACAAAAATCCTTAACTGATTTACAATTAAGACAAGTAGCAGAAAGGGGCTGATCCTTGAGTACTTTACTGCTAGGTAAGTGTAAATATATTTCCCAGAGCAAATTATCTAAAAGGATAAAAATGGTATTCTACACCAAGGACAAAATGTGTGAACATGGGAATTAGGAATGTGCATTAAGTTGTTAAATCTTGGAAAGCAGTTTAGGTTTGATAAGAAATTATTTCAATTTTGCCAAAAGTTTCCAATTTCTATTGGAAAAAACAAAACAAGGAAAAAGGGGGTTTTTTCTCCATGGTTTTAAAATGTCCAGAAATTTCATATTTGAATCCAAAAGAGGGTGCCATACAGTGCAGTGAGCTGAAAGGATAAGTGAACACAGCAGGAATTGTCTCACCATACCCTTCCACAAATGGAATGTACTGTGCAAATACATTACATTCATATAAAGGGAGGACAATTTCCAGCAAATCTGCATGGCATTCTGTTCAAGAAAGTCCCTCCCAAATCACAGCAGTGGCATTTCAAGTGACACAGGAGACCACTGAGAGAGGAGGAAGAAGGTGAAAAATAGCTTCCCCCCCCCCCAAGCATCTATGTCAATGTAACTAAATACAATACAACATTTGTGAAGCTTATTCCAACCATATCCTTAACCAAATACAAGTGAGAAAACTTCTCAGTTTAGCTCTGAAACACACAATCTGATACTCTCTAATACCAATTCAATTTAGCTCTTTAAAGGGGCAATTACATCATTACCATTGTTTCATGTAAAAGAAATCTGACCTGGAAGTGATTCTTGTAGATGTCTCTCTGTTTTCTCGTAAAGCATCACCATTTTGCTGGACTTCTACTAAACAGTAAGATAAAATTAGATTTTTCCCCTCCTTGATATTCCAAGATATAATAATAAAGGTATTTTTCCATGTTCATTTTTCCCACTTTAACTTACTGGTTAGTGAACTGCAGTTCGTAAGTGATTCTGAGTCAAGAACCAAACCATCAAGCACAATTATCAGTTCTCCTGTCTGTACCAAGCCACTCTTGTTTTCCAATGAGAGTTTCAGTTGTTCTTTGACACTTTCTACTAAAGAAAAACACGTATAAAATCAGCCAATGGATAGTTTTAAAACAGATCTATGCTAATATTTTAAAATACCTGTTTTAGTCAGTTTACCATTCAGTTCTGTAATCTGTGGATCTATATATGACTGCACTACTGTGATGACTCACATCCATGGTTATAGATAAAATGAAATGTATACTCTCTTCCTGTACTTACTCAGTTATAGATCCTGGCTATATAAGTTGAATTAAAGTACCCTATATATGGAAATGTGCACTCAAAAGTATCACTGAATTGTTACAAAGGAACAGCAGAAAAGTTTTCAAGCAAGAGAAAAGGATCCATTGGATACTCACCGTGAAGGGTCTTTCTACTGTAGGTAAGTGGGGCATCTTGTGTGGGTGTGATCTCGACCAATTGCAGAGAGGCAGGAAATGATGAAATTCTTCCATGTACTTCCTGTGAGGTCTTGGGGTCACCTTCTTCAGTACCCCCGCCTGGCATAGTAGTATAGCACTTAAGTAACAGGAACATATAACCAAAAACACGGAAGGAAAAAACAACGGCTCGGCAATAACTAGGATCACTAGAACAGTGACAACAACAACGACAACCCTAAACGTTGAACAGTCTGAAAACATGAATTTAGTTGATAACTGAGAGAGTAACATCGGGAAACAAATGGAACTAGGGAGGGCCAAGATGCCCCACTTACCTACAGTAGAAAGACCCTTCATGGTGAGTATCCAATGGATCCTTCTACTGTAGGAGTGGGGCATCTTGTGTGGGACCTCCCCGAGCAGTGTCCCGAATTCGGGTGGGTTTCATTAGTCCCCGATGATACTTTCCAGTACCCTTTTGCCAAAGGCTGATTCTGCCGAGGCCAGGGACCGAATTTTATAATGACGTATGAAGGTGGAAATGGAAGACCAGGTGGCAGCTTTGCAGATGTCTTCCACCGATGCATGATTTCCTCGAAGGCTGCGCTGGTCGCAGCATTGCGAACTGAATGAGCTGTGACTCCCTGAGGGACCGTAAGTCAGAAGCTTTGTATGCTTCGCATATACAGGCTTTCAGGGTACTACTGATTGCTGCCTTGGACATTTGCGCTCCCAAGTTGGGCGGCTAATGTTGATGAACGTACTCTCTGATTTGGCGTAACTCCTCCGCTCTTATTATGTATGCTTTTAAGGCCCGTCGCGCGTCCAATGTGTGCCACGCATTTCTCTTTGGGATGAGAGGGGTTTGGCATGAAGTTGGGAACGACGATCTCCTGGCGACGTGGAAAGGGGAGTTAACCTTCGGAATGAAAGTTGGATCTGTACGAAGACATACTCTCTATCCTTATGGAACACGCAGAATTTTGAGTTTATTGAAAGGGCGCGAAGTTCAGCCACTCTTCTGGCCGATGTTATTGCAATTAAGAATAACGCTTTCATTCTTACCCATTTGATGTGTACAGTTTGAATGGGTTCAACGGGACCTAGTGAGTGCCGACAGGACAGCTGCTCAGGCGCCAAGAGGGGAACCTGTGGACTACCGCGAGGTTGGGACAATTTTACCCCTCTTAGGAAGTTCAGAACGTCCGGATGTCTGGTGACGAGTGGCGCGCCCACAAAAAGGATGACGGTAGCAAGAGCTGGCAAAAGTCTGCATAAGGCGGAACACGCGTGTCCCATTAAGAAGCCCTGTTGCAGGAACTCCAAGATAACGGGTGATGGATGGTTCCGATGGGGGTCGGTCGCTTACATGGCACCACCTGACGTAGGCCTTCCATGAACAGCGTTGTAGATATTGACCGGTCGACCTGGGCGCCTGGCTGTTAAGATTGTAGATGTGACTTCTTCCGAGTACCCCTTTATCCTGAGGTTTGCCCGCTCAAGAGCCATGCCGTCAGCTTGAACCAAGCGGGATCGATGTATGATGGGGCCCTGCGTCAGGAAGTCGAAAGTGATTGGCAGAGTCAGTGGTTCTGCGATGGCCAGTTCCAGGATGGTGGTGAACCAGGGTCTCCTGGGCCATCTGGGGCTACAAGGATCACCAAGGTGCCTTCTCGATATGATCCTGCGCAGGAGCCGAGGGATCAGGGAAAAGGAGGGAATGCATAGAGAAGATTTGGAGGCCATATCGCGTTCAGGGCGGCCCGCTGCTACTGCCTGTGGATGGTAGTGTCGGGTCATGAACTTTGGAAGTTGATGGTTCTTCTGAGAGGCGAACAGATCTACCTCCGGAGTGCCGAAGGTGTTGCATATCTTGAAGAAGACATGTGGATCGAGTCGCCATTCGGTTTCTAAGAGCAGATTCTGTCTGCTGAGCCAATCCGCCTCTAGATTCTGGACTCCTCTGATGTGTAGGGCTTCTAGCTGCATACCAAGTTCTCTCGCCCATTGGAGGATTTTTGTTGCTTCCGAAAGTGGAGCCTTGCTGATCTGGAGCCGCCCTGGTTGTTGATGTACATCTTCGCAACATTGTCTGTTCTTATGATGACATGTTGGTGACGAATTTGTGGCCGGAAATGTTGAAGGGCAAGGAAGAGCCGAGTTTCCAACACATTGATGTGGGAGCCGAGATTCTTCCGGAGACCAAGTTCCCTGGACATACATTGGACTGAGTGTGGCCCCCAGCCCTGAAGGCTGGCGCCTGTGAAGTCTTGAGCTTGATGAGCATGTAGATAACGTTTTCCCCGTCTGAGGTTGGAGCGGTTCGTCCACCAGAGAAGTCTGAGACGGACTCTTGGGGGGATGGTCAATTCTCTGTCTTTCTTGGCAATAATGTCCAGCTGGTATGCACGGAGGAATCGTTGGAGCCGGTCTTGCGTGAAAACGCGCCCACTGGGTCAGGTCGATTACTGGAGATGAAGGTTCCCAGCAGACTTGCCAGTTTTAGCAACGACGATGTTCTGTTGGACATGACCAGTCATGTCGCTTTCCTGATTCTTTCTACCTTCTCTTCTGGTATGAAAAGGGAGTCTTGTACCGTGTCCAGCACTGCTCTAGGTGTTCTAGCTGTGTGGAGGGAATGAAAGAACTTTTTTCTTTGTTTACGATAAAGCCATGCTGTGCTAGTGTTTCTTGGACTACCTCGATGTCGGCGATGGCCTTGGGGACGGAGCGCGAGCGAATCAGCAGATCGTCGAGGTAGGGGTAGACATGTATCCCCTGTTCCCTCAGCATGATGACTGGGGCCAGTAGTACCTTGGAGAAGGTTCTTGGAGCCGTGGCTAGTCCGAATGGCAATGTCTTGAATTGGTAATGTTGATCCTGAATGGCGAATCTCAGGAACTTTCTGTGAGATTTGTGAATAGGGATGTGTAAATAGGCTTCGGTCAGGTCTAACGAAGTCAGCAGATCTTGGTGGCGGAGAGTTGCCGTGATAGACCGAAGGGTTTCCATCCTGAATTTGGGGACCCGAATGAATTTGTTGATGCGCTTCAGGTTGAGGATTGCTCTCCAGTCCCCATTTCTTTTGGGGACTGTAAAGAAATGTGAATATGTCCCTGAGAAACGTTCCGCTGTCGGTACAGGTTCGATGGCTTGGATCTTGGTTAGGTGGGAAACCGCCTCCAGAGTTCTGCTGGCTTTGGCCGGATCCTTTGAGAGCGGCGAAATGAACAGGTGGTGATGTGGAATAACGTTGAATTCTATCACATAACCTGTGGAGATGACTTCCTTTGTCCACCTGTCCACATGGTTTCCCTGCCAACGGTGCTGAAAGTGTTGGAGACGGCCTCCCACCGGGATGCTTTGATCGTCATTGCTTGTTCTTATTGGAGTTGAAGGACTTGCCCGGCTTGTTGTATTGTTTGAAGGACTGTTTGTAGTTCCGAAAGGAATGTTGATTCTGCCAGTGTGGTCTTTGCCCGTCTTGTTGCGTGCGGGGTAAGGATTTGTGGGACCGGAAGGTAAACTTGCTGTTGGTAGAGGACCTGTCGGGTGCCCGGACAGATTTTGGCATCGTCTTTTTGTTGTCCTTGGTTTGGACAAGGACTTCGTCAATTCTTTGCCAAACAGGGCCCCTCCATAGTATGAATAACCAGCCACTACGTGTTTAGATTGTATGTCCGCTTGCCATGGGCGAATCCAGGCGCTAGATCTTGCTATCATGTTAGAGGCTAAGGATCTCGCTACCAGTGACATGGCGTCGAAGGTGGCATCTGCTATGAAGGAATTGGCAGAAAGGACCCTTTTGATGCCTTCTCTGATGCCTTTTGCTTCGACTGGAATCATCTCCAGGAGACGTTTGAGCCACACCATGGAGGCTCTGGCCACTGTGGAGGAGGGCGTAAGAGTTTTGATGGCTGCCGCCAACCACTCATGGGATCTACGCGCTGCTTCGGACCTCCTATCAAGTGGGTCCTTGATATTGCCCTCCCCCTCTTTGGCTACCAGTGCCCCGGAATGTAGGATGGACACAGGGGCATCAACTGGAGGATTCTGGAGGAGGACGTGAAACTGCTGAGGCATCAGATATTTTTTTCTTAAAATTAGGGGGCAAGCCCTTGTGGGCAGTGGGATTGAGCCATTCCCTATGAATCCTTTTAACAAAGCATTCAGGAACAGGGAAATACTTGTCGCCCTCCCTATCAGCGGAAGTAGGATGATGTGCCTTTTGGATAGCCCTTGATTGGCTTGTTGGAAGCGTTAATGGAAGGCTGGGGAATTTGTTCTTCCGCGTCCTCAGGGTCGCTGAAGTCCAGAGCGGAGATAGTTTTAGAAATTAAGGATTGGATTTCTTCCAGTTTAAAGAACTGTATGGATTGTTCTACAGCTGGCTCAGGGTTTCCTCTGTGTCAGAGAATTTTTCTCTCCCCATCAGAGCCGTCTAAACTGGATAATTCTTCTTCCTCCTCATTAGGTAGGGCTAAGGGGTCCCTTCTGTAGGAGCCGGAGTCCTCTCGGTGGGGACTGCGGATCTATGGGACCGAGTAGAGGAGCCGGGCATTAGCTGTTCTTGATCTCTTGCATCAAGAGCTTTGTCTATCTCCCTTCTAAGGAACTCAGCGAAAACTGCAGGGGGCGCGTTCATCCAGGAGGAGGCTGGAGGTAACTGCCCAGTGTTAGAATCTCCCCGGCTTCAGGATCCTGTGGGTCTTGCCTGTTAGGGGCACAGGAAGAACCAGTTGATCGGGGCCCGCTTGAGGTGTAGCAGGACTGCTCCGAGGCCCTGGGAAGGCCGGAGGAGTCGGGCTATGGAGTCTCCGTTAAGGACGCACTCCTGGGAAGGCGCTAGACTCCCGGCCGCTTTAGTCTTTTTTTTTTTCTTGGCGGGTTGGGATGACCGCGCGATGCCTCGAGGCGCCAGATTTTCCAGCGCTCGCGCTGCGGCCCGCTTGAGTGGAGCTTCTCCCCCCTTCCTTATGGCCGCCTGACTTTGCGGAGCGTGTGCGCTCCGCCGCGGAGCCAACAAAGGTTTCGCGTTCAGGCGAAAAGGACCTCACGTCCATGATTAACTGTCTATTTGCCAACGTTCTATTTGCCAAGGGGTGGGGGAGGGGTGGGTGGGAAGGAAAGCGGTTGCTTTCAGCGGCGGCTAGATTACTCTTCCCCAAGCTGGATCGCGCTTACTCACCCCTCTAAGGACTTCAGACAAACACAGACTGACACAAACAGACTACGAATAGGGTTTTTTGCCAGAGCCAAAAAACGCGTCTGCTCTCTGCAGAGGCAGGAAAATACTGAAGAAGGTGACCCCAAGACCTCACAGGAAGTACATGGAAGAATTTCATCATTTCCTGCCTCTCTGCAATTGGTCGAGATCACACCCACACAAGATGCCCCACTCCTACAGTAGAAAGCATCAGGTATAGAGATAAGCACAGAACTAAAATTTGAGCAGATAATACATCTCAGCAGTTCATCCAAGATTGCAAAAAGCGATTTAGCAGCCCCAGTGCTTCCACCATAAAAAGAGCATCAGAAAGTTTTGGTAGGGCTCTCCCATTATGAAGCTCAATAATTTAACTTATGAATTTCCTGCCTCACACAAAAAATGTCAACAGTCAAGGTACACAAGAGGAAAATGCTGACTAATTCCTTTGTTAGAGTTCACACAGATGGGAAAGGGGGACAAGATGAAGGCACTTGATGTGAGTGGCTGAGATGCTTAATATCGGCAAAAACCTCTGCTCTTGTTTGTGGGAGTAGGAAGTCTTTGCTAGTGTCTGCACTCATTTGGGAATTTGTCAATGGACAGAACCAATATTGTTGGCTGCTATGCTCTTTAAATTTTAGTAATTATTACATGACAATTAAAAAAAATATACATATACCACCTTTCTTTGTGGTTTAAGGCATCTTACAATAATAGTTAAAATTATCTCCATCTAAAACCAAAACATAAAATGCCCAACAAGAAAAATACAGCAAGTAGTCTCTAACATGTTCAGAAAGATTAATATTTTGTAATGATGAAATCAGAACCTTTCCAGCTTTGTACATGCAATATAATATAGCATTTTCAAAATGAAAAAAGCACATAATCAGAATAACATTACTTTCAGACACTGCACTAGTACAAAGAGGAAAGCTACCTTATGGGAAATGAACAAATTACAACAAGTTAAACACAAAAGTACAATACATATTAAGGTAACATTCCTTATACAATATAGATTAACTAACAAAATACAAGTAAATGTGTAACTTACATCTTCTATTATGTATTTCCAAGGTTTGTTTAAGATCCACAGTGGCTTTTCCTAATAAAGCATCAGCTTTTAAAGTGTGATGACTCCATACTCTAAATTCCAAAGTGGTCTGTGGAGTCACATTCCTGTACACAACAAACAAATTTAATTCCCTTTTCCTAATTAGAAATATGAAGCACACTATAGTTCATCTTACCATATTTAATATGCAAAATAAAATAGCTAGGCATAGCAGCTATCTTTGATGTAGTAAGAAAACAGTGCGATCCCAATCTACAGTATCAAGTGATCTTAACACGCATCAGCATTTACTGATCTTCTGTCTACCAACCATGTGCATTTATCTGGTGCTTCTTTCAACAGGATGAAGTGAACACGGCATATTTTCACTCCAGTGAAAGTGTATAATTTGCCACAGATGTGCCAGAAATACAGGAACATTTGTGGATTTTGACGAAAATCCTCATTACAGGGAGAAACGTGGAAGATGTGTGGAAGAAAAAAACCCAAACTGATTCCCATGCCTGTGGATCTACTACCAAGAAAATCAAGAGTAAGCAGAGCATGCAGAAAAGCCCACAAATAAGCTGCATATGTTAGCTCCTAAATTTATCAATCATCAGCCTACAAAGAATAAAGTCAATCAAGAATCATAGCCAGAAATCTATTGCTGTGGGCACTGAGGACATACTGGAAGAGATGCATTATCACAAAGACAGCAAAAATCTTATACTTCTTGTAGTCCAACAATCTCACTATCTGATAGTAGCAAATTTTCCTTTCTGAAGAAGTGCTAATGCAAGTACTAGTGGTCCAACTCCAAATTTTTATACACAAAATCAATTATCTAGACTAGGGTGCACAACTGTAGCTGGGCTAAACTAGACCCTGACTAAAGTGAAACAGACTCTACCCCACAGGATATCTGAGTTGTGCAACCCTCATTCACACAGGATTAATATGTTTACATTTTAATATTGGATAGAGAAGGATACCTCTGAGCATGCAGAGAATGCCTTACTTATTACTGGGTAATTACAACCTACTCCTTATGGATCTATGGTGGTACTTTGCTTATGAAATGGCCTGCTTCTTTTCTCACCCACTTTAGCCAGCAATATAAGGTTACATTATTCAGGTAGGCTGATTTGGTTATACTAGAATGTTAATGAACTAATGTGTCAAGTTCCCAGTTGGCTTTAATTATTGTTCTTGGGGTTTAAAATTTCTTCCCAATGAAGACATTGACTTGAGACTGCTATAACAATCACAATAGCCTGTTTTGCCCAGATGGCTTGGGAAGAAGGGCTTCTTTTACAAGACATCCAGTCTTCTACATGTAGCTGCCCTAGAAGAAATAATCACTTCCCAGCTGAGGTGTTGTGGGTGTCACAGCAATCACAACACTTCATCTGAGTACCAAGGTAAACCTGGGTGTTTCATAGAAAAAAAGCTTGTTCCACAAATGACTTTCCCACTGAACCAATCTAGCATGCTAGAATTGCAACACCAGAGAACATTTCTCAGTTCAGTTGCAACCACAGAGAACATTTCTCAGTTCAGCTGAGAAATGTAACAGAGTGCAGATTATGGATCCTTGGTAGCATATTCTAGAGAACACCCCCAGGACCATCATATGTTTGTACTCTCGATACTGATCTATTTCAAATCTGGCTTCCAGTCTAATTCTGAAATTGACAGAAAGTATTACACTCTGGGTTCTTCTGGACCTTTCAGCCATTTGATACTACTGCCCATAGTATTCTTCTAGATTGCCTGGGGAAGTTGGAGTTGGAGGAACTCTACTTCAGTTGTTTTACTCATGCCTAAAGGTATTCATGGGAACTGCTATTTGACACCATGGCATCCATATGTTATAGTTCACAGCACCCTATCATGGCCTGTAAAAGTTTCAATAACTATAAAAAGCCATCCAGAAAATGCAGTGGGAGACATGTCCAACCTCTCTAATCTAGAAGTGGCTGAAGAAACCTTGAATAGATACCAGGAGTCAATAATAGACTGGAGGAGAGATAATATAATAAGGTTTAATCTAGATAAGAGAGAAGTATACTGGATGTGGTTAATTAGAGCATGAAGGTAGTGTTTAACTAGTATATTCCACCTTGAAGATCAGGTGAGACTGCATTCCCTCTTAAAGGTCAGATTTGTAACCTGAGGATAATTTTAGACCCAACTTTGCATATGGATATTCAAGTGACATCTTTTGCACCAGCTGAACCCTTTTCTGGGAAAGGACAATATAGAACTTGATTACTACAGTATGTGATATGGTACTGAGAGGTATTTGGAAATAATAATTGTTTCGAAATATGGCAAGCTGTTATTGAGTCTCATTACAATATCTATATCAAACCAACTGAAAATTCTACAGTAGCTTCCACTTTTTTTAATGCAAATCAGGGAGTTCACTTTGACCCCAAAAGCCTGTTCAGGACTTAAGTTTTTTTTTCCAAAACCTTTTCCAGTTGCACTGCCTTGATAGGTTAAGAAGATGGCTACCAGGAGAAAAGTGCTTTTTCCAGCATGGCAGTCCAATTTTGGAGCTCCTTTCTTCAGGAAATTCATCTGTACCACTATAATCTTCTGGATGCCATGCAAAGTCAACTTTGAGCATGCAACTAATAATAACTTTGAAAATGGTAACAAACGTTGAAAGAGAAAAGCTATTTATTTTTAGCCTATGCTTCAATATATTTAATTTAATAACGTTACCAAAAATATAAGTATCTCTTCCACTCTTTTGACATCACTGGAAGCAGTTATTTCTATCATGTTACTACTTTAAAAAAAAACAGAAATTAAACCTAAAAAGGGCTGCCAAGCCCTTGCAGTTCTGCTATTATCACACTACAGCAGCGGTTCTCAACCTGTTGGTCGCGACCCCTTTAGAGTTCGAATGACCCTTTCATAGGGGTCGCCTAAGATTCTCTGCATCAGTGTTCTCCATCTGTAAAATGGATAAATGTTAGGGTTGGGGGTCACCACAACATGAGGAACTGTATTAAAGGGTCGCAGCATTAGGAAGGTTGAGAACCACTGCACTACAGTTTGAAGCTATACAGTTCACATATTTATATTCAAGTAATTTACATCAAATGATAAAAACTTCTAAAATTTAAATTAAAATGAATACATACTGTTTATACACAAGTTCCATTTTACTAATGTTTTGTCTCAGATATAATTTAACATGTTCACAGGTATTAAGTGTGTCAGATCACTTAAGCATATTTATGATGGTGAGGAACAGGTGACTGGCTTACTTACCAATGCTACACTTGCTGCATAATGAGTCCCACTGCACAATCATTTCACTGCAAACTCTCAGTGGAAAAAAGAAGTTTTGAATTTAAGTTTAAATAAAATGCTACTTACACAGTCAACCGTTCATCCCATTTTGGATTTGACGAACTGTTAGATTTAGATGTTTTCTTAACTTCGCTATCTGCTACTAGTTCTGTATAGATGGCAGTTCCACCAAACCAGTTCTTTTTTCTCTTCAGTTTGGCACTAGAAACTAACAAGAATATTTATCATAGCTACTGGAAAAACAGCACTATTATTTCACAATAATAAAGTTAACAAGGTTTGCTTTTTCAGCTTCTGCTGAAAAGAATCTAGCTTCTCAGTTCAAAAAGAGCCACAGCAGATCTACAAGCAAGTACAAAGAAGGGAGCTGCATCACATATAATAAGGAGAAGAAGAATAGAATTGTTATAATTATTTATTGGATTTCTACGCCACTCCTCCCCTTTTGAGCTCAGGGCAGCTCACATCGCAATACCATAATATAAAAATCTAAATACAATATAAATTTTAACAATAAAACCAATAGCAATAAATACATCTAATAGTAACAACAACAAAATGGTGTTTTCCATGCATTCCACCCCTTAAGGATTAATAATGGTAAAACGGTGGAAAGAGGGAGGAAAAGCGAGGAAGGGCAAAGCAACACTTAGTATTTTGTGATATGTATTCCTAGGTGAATACTGAAGTCATTTTTCTCTTAAATAAACCAGCTATATTCTACTTATTTATGGAAATTTGGTAATTGGACACATCACACAAGTAGCAGTTCAGTGAAAATGTCTGACTCAGTGCAACAAGAAAAAGTCTTCATCTTTCACCCTTACGGCTTTTCTTTTTATAGTTTTCAATGTATCACTTAATTTTCCAGACACATCAGACATGCCTCCAACAGTGAAATGTCACAAAACTGCAATTCCAGCAGTTTAGATTGATTTTCTACATGCAAAGAATGTCAAAAGTTTAAGTCCATGGAGACAATACCTACAATAGGTTTTTCAGTTTTATTAGGTTTATACATAATATTAATATATATGACTGACAGCCCCATTTAAGGGGGGGCTGAATCCACTCGTGGGAGCAGCTGGGCGACCACGCCGATGGATTCACCCTCTCCAAGGTACTTGTCCCAGTGGAGGGGTGAAACTTCCTTGGTACAGTGGAGTTTGCATTTGAGTCTCCCAAAGCCTAGTCTAACAATCTAATCATTGCTCTAATCCTCTCTTGTGATTTGTTGTGCCTCTCCCCAAGATAACTAAGATTTGCTGCTTTTTAAATGTCTGACCATTCCCATTTGAGTTCCATAGAACAATATCACATTGTCTTCAGTAAAGGCCATACAACATTCTATACTTTTAAACAGCTTCACTTTGTTAAATGTAACTTCTGCTGAGGAAAGAGGCTGAAAAAGCTCTCCAAGATTATGCATAATTACTAGTCTAGCTAAGAGCTAAGGCACTTTTATAGGTCACCTTATCCTGTTAATGCAAACATTTACATTTTTCATTTCTAGAAGCCTATAAATAAAATTATCTTTTTGGTGATCAATCTTTGGAGAGATTATATACCGTATATACTCGAGTATAAGGGACTTAGCACTTTATGGTTTTGATAAATGTAAATATTGGTAATGAAGAGAAAATTCACTTCAATTTTATGTGAGGAATACATTTGTGTAAATAGAGAAAGTCTTCCATTTTAAGCATTATATTGAAGATTCACAGCTTTTTAATGAGAAACTAGCGGGGCCCGGCCACGCATTGCTGTGGCTTATTGTGGTGAAATGGGAAAGGAACAGTAGCAGCAAATCAATTGCAGAGGCCAGCAGTACGTGCTCATGCAAACACGCAGCCTGACACTGTGCGATGTCATTGATGTGTGCGCCCACATTCCTTGGGGGGGGGGGGGAATGGAAAGGTGCTGGGGATGTCAGAGCACATGTCTGATCTACAAAATCTAAATGACAGGTGTCATATGACCACCTCTGTATGACAGCCTCTTTCTGGAGCTAATTGGAAAGGTTTTCTGATTGGTGGATGAAATGCATATAATGCAGCAGTGTGCTATGCACTGTGAGACTCTTGTCTTCTAGCCGTCTGGCGAAGCACTTTGACAGAGAGAGCAACATTGCTGTGAACCTAATAAAGAAGGACCGCTTCTGGGAAGCTGATATAGCTGTGTGCGTCTCAGTTCCTGCTGTGTGTTCCAGTGTGAGTGTTGCGCAAACTCTGCTATCTGGGGAGTGAATCCCGCTTCAGTACTGCACCCCTTAACAGGGACCCCTGTCTCTCTCCCTTGCATGCCACCCCTCACTGTCTCCCCTCTCTCACTTCTCTTCCCTTGTATGCCTCCCCCTCCGTCCCTTTCCTCTCCCTCCCTCTCTTCCCTTGCATGCCACCCCTCCCTCTCCCTCCCTTCCCTCTCCCTCGTGTGTATGTCTTTCACTTCCACAGGAGTTACTGCCTATGTACTGTTTCCACTGCTCATATCTGGCCATCTGAGCAAACATTCTAAGCAGCACGAACATTCTAAGCGTGACAGTTACACACAGGCAGCTGCATGTCCTTCACCATGGAGAGCCAGGAAAAAGGCGTTTTACCTGGGCCAGGTGTGAAATTTCAGGTATGTGAACATCTAAAAACACTCTCGCCTGGCTGACTATAGTGGCTGGGAATTTTCAGAGGAATTGGCCCAGCAGTTACTGAGGTATACTGTCATCAACAAAAACACTGTTAGCTTTTTATATATATAGATAGCAGATTATAAAGTTATTCAAATTAACCCTGCATTCCAAAGAAATCAGACCTTTTAACAAATTGTCTGTTATAAAGGGGATAATTCTGACCCTGTATATCATTACTGTAAAATACAGTCTTTATTACATGTTATTTTCTTACCAATCTATTTTATCTTTCTGATTTATTTACAATTTACGCTTTATATCTGTTACAGCCAATAACTAAACAATCTGTAATAATAATATATAATAAATTATCAGTGTAGCAGACCCTAAAAGACCATTTGTGAGAGAAAACAAAACATTATTGAAAAATTTAATTATGTTTTTAAAAAGAAACAAACACAGAGAGTGGTCAAACATTATGTTTTTACTTTTCTTGCTATTATGAAAGTTCTATTCTTTTCAGTGTATATGGCATGGACATATAACTGTATCCAGTATATTGACATTTCCAAGTTATTTTAAGAAACTGAATTGGTTGAGGAACAAAAATAAAATAAAATACCTTAGATTAATTTCAAAAGGAAGAATCTGTCTCTCAACCCCAGGAAAGAAAGGAAAATTGTGGCCACACTTCATTAAGGTTACCTACATTAAGTATTACCTACATGCTTCTTCAAAGACCACCCCTCGCCCAAACAATCTCACAACTCTCTCTCTTTGCCCACATTGCTATCTAAATACATAAAGACTAGGCAATTTGCTGAGATGTCTGGATGTAATTCCTATTTTCCATTTGAAGGGTAGATTTGGCACAGGAAAAGGATGTGCTGCAAGCTAGGAGATGTAGTTCAGCCACTAGATGCCCGAGAACAATTTTTAGGAATGTAGATAACCACTTTTTTTTTAACTAAACAGGGCAGGATATAAATTACATGTATTTTGTGCAAATTTTTACTTACTGGTTACTTGCATTTGTAGTCTTCCATTACAATTATTACTGATTCCAGATCTTGGGGAGGCTGTAGCCATGTCAGTGGCAGCAGCTTCAGCCTATTTTTTGGGGAAAATGAAATATTTGAATATGTATGCATGCCAGTAATTTAACTGAGAAGCATCTAGTACAATATAGTATTTATAACCAATTAAACAAGTATAGGCAACAACTAACCACCAGCATTCCAACACTGGCACAGTTTATTAACAAATAAGATTTCAAAATGTTCTGGAAACACTAAAATACGTTTAACATTACACTGTACTGTATTTTTATAGCCAATCTTGAGAATCAGTTCAAAATATTGACTAGTCATCAAAAATATACCTGATCACCTGCCATACCAATCCATTATTAATGCTGCATGCATTAATCATGATCCCCATCATTCTGACCATTTCACGGGAAGGTGTTCTTCTCCATTTCCCACATGCATTCCTTTCTCACTTGAGTACCCCGCATCTCTTCTATGCTCCCTCACCCCACACCTTCTAAAATGGGTAGCATAATACCACCAAATAAAAAGTTGTTTAAAGCCACTCAACACATGTAAATCTAGCTTGCTAATTGCACCCTTTACTTGTTAACAGACAATGGTTCTTTCCCCCACCATGGATACTCCAACAGGCATATATACTCCACTTGCTTTCCTACTATCAGATCCTCTGAAGATGCCAGCCACAGATGCAGGCGAAACATCAGGAGAGAATGCTGAAAGAACACGGCCATACAGTCCGGAAACCACACAACACCCCAATGTTGACAATAACTTCAGATAAGGAGTATGCAAAATCAAAGTTTCTCTAGATAAGATCATACTAAGTTTCACAGCTTTAGCTAAGTGATAGAGTACATGTATTGTCGAAGGTTTTCACGGCCGGAATCACTTGGGTGCTGTGTGGTTTCCGGGCTGTATGGCCGTGTTCTAGCAGCATTCTCTCCTGACGTTTCGCCTGCGTCTGTGGCTGGCATCTTCAGAGGATCTGATAGTAGGAAAGCAAGTGGAGTATATATGCCTGTTGGAGTATCCATGGTGGGGGAAAGAACCATTGTCTGTTAACAAGTAAAGGGTTGGCTGGGTCCTCCTATGGCAAATGGGCTGGCTGGGTTCTCCTATGGCAAGCCCAAGTTGCTGGGCTCCAGTGGGTCAGAGGAGCTTGGTACTGGCTCCTCAGATCCTTGAGCAGCAGCTGGTGACCACTGATAGAGTACATGCTTTGCATGCAAGAGGTCCTAGATTTAATCTCTAGTATCTCAGGAAGGTAAGGAAGGAACCCTTTCAGAGCTATTTCAGAGCTACCTGATTTCAGTCAAAAGGAACAATAGGGCCGAAAGGAGGACTGGCCCTTGCCTTTACTCCTTTGTCTTTTGACGACAAGGGGCAGAGGACCTTCTTTTTTTCCCCTTGGTTTCGATGAGTACTTTCTCCAGAGCCACCTCACCAAAGAGAAGCATGTCTCCAAACTTTTCTGTCACCAAATTAGCCTCAGTCAGTGAGTCCACCTTCTAGTTTTTTATCCAGAGGTTGTGATGAACTAAGACATTCACCACCTGGGAGCAAGCACAGAGCTGCATATTGTACAGTGAGGCGTCAGAAACAAACTGAGCAGCCCACTGAACCTTGAAGATCAATCACTTGAGTGCTGTAGGGTCCACCTCTGGTTTCTGTAACAGGTCATCTGCCCAAACTGATGTTGCCCTTATGAAGTTTGAGATTACAGCAGATGTTCTAATTGCAATAGACCTGCCTTTGTGGAAGGAATTAATCCCCCACATAAGCCCCCAGGGCTACAGCAGCCAGAGGAGGAGCTGGGGGTAGAGGGAAGGGCTCAGGAAGCAAGGATGCCATGTTGCCTGTGTTTAGTGGATGTAATAGACTGCTTTGCTGGGGCAATATCCAGGCTGGGAGCACCAGGGTTGGAGTCTGCCCACTAGCAGAACAAACCAGACATCATGGAGGCAAAACAATGGAGCCTTGGGCATTTGGGAAGCCTCTGGCCTCTGCCACAACTGCCTTTGCAGCAGCAGATGGGCTGGCTGGGTCCTCCTATGGCAAGCCCAAGTTGCTGGGCTCCAGTGGGTCAGAGGAGCTTGGTACTGGCTCCTCAGATCCTTGAGCAGCAGCTGGTGACCACTGCTAGAGGCAGTCCTGTGGTCCTGTCCATGTTATAGTCGATAGTCCCTCCAAAGAATCTTCTCTCTGACCCAGATTTCCCAGTTTACTTAAGTAAGTGGAGTTGGGAACTAGTAAACTGCCCAAATAGCATGACTATTTAGACTGTGTAGGGACGACCCCCTACGGTCTAAGAGAGTATGCAAATAATTTTTAAAAGCCCTGCCTGAACAGTTGGGGGCATGACCTCACTGGATGACTGAACTTCACTGCTGGAGAATAAATGGACACCAATCTGACATTTAGAAAATGACAACACTCAGAAATCAGTTGGAGAACATTGCACCATTCTTGAACAAAAGAATAAAACTGCTGAATTAGAATTCTATTAAGAAATATGGTGGGATCTCCAATGAACCCCGATTCTATAGCTACATCAAATAATCAGTTTAGCAAAACTAGAAAAATCCTTTTAGTCTCTATAGTTTTCTAGATTACATATAATGGTGAATGTTACACCATTATATCTCAGCCTGTCATGGTCTTTTGACACTTTTTTCCTCCATCGTATATATTTGTTAAGAGAGGACTCACTTCAAATTTTTGACAAGGTGGATTGTAGGCTATGAAACCTTATGCAAGATGACAAACTTGTGATACCAACAAAACAGGGATTTTGTTTTGGTTTGTTTTTTGCTGTTATCATGGCTATTCTTCTAGAATGAAAGTAGACTGGATACATACTGTTTTTGCAGCTGCAGCGATACATGTCTGATACAAAAAATGATGTGACTCTCCAAAGGCAAATATGAGGAAATGCTGTATCAATATTCAGGGCTGAAAACATTGTATGATTCTAATGATATGGAAACAGTTTTTATGAAATCTGGATACATGGTGTGGAAAGAATGGACAGAAAGAAGCTTTTCTCCCTGTCTCATATTAGAACCCAGAGTCATTCACTGAAGGATAGGCAATTTAGGACAGACAAAAGGAAGTACTTTTTTATACAGCATATAGTTAAGTTGAGGAACTCGTTGCCCCAGAATATGGTGATGGAGGCCAACTTGGAAGGCTTTAAAGGGGGAGTGAACAAATTCATGGAGGACAGTACTATCAATCACTACTAGTCATGATAGCTACTAGTCATGACAAATATTTACTCCATCCAATACCAGGTGCAATATGCCTCTATATGTCACTTGCTGGAGAGAATGAACAGCAGATTTCTATTCTAGTATCTCTGTTTGTGGGCTTCTTAGAGGCAGCTGGGGTGGGGAGGGTACTGTGTGAGTAAAATGCTGGGCAAATGGGCTTTCAGCCAGATCCAGTATGGCTCTTCTTATATTCTTATGGGCCCCTTCCGCACACGCAAAATAATGCGTTTTCAAACCACTGTCACAACTGTTTGCTAGTGGATTTTGCCATTCCACACAGCTTCAAAGAGCACTGAAAGCAGTTTGAAAGTGCATTATTCTGCATGTGCGGAATGAGCCATGGATCATTTCACATTTCTTTCAAAAGCCAGTGCTCAGTCTGAATAACTGTGGAGCAGTCTGACAACATTCTGAATGAAATGTATAAAAACCACCTTCAGTGACATTTTGCAGTAATCTGTGCTTGCATAGTTCTTCCTCAACCACTACTTCAGTCTATTATCTATGAATAATTAGGGTTCATATAGGTTTGTGTTTGTTTTTTTGCCTCCCTGTGCTATTAAGAAGAAGAGTTGGATTTACATTCTCCCTTTCTCTCCTGCAAGGAGACCCAAAGGGGCTTACAAACTCCTTACCCTTCCCCCTTCACAATAAACACCCTGTGAGGTAGGTGGGGCTGAGAGAGCTCAGAAGAACTGTGACTAGCTCAAGGTCACCCAGCTGGCATGTGTTGGAGTGTACAGGCTAATCTGAATTCCCCAGATAAGCCTCCACAGCTCAGGCGGCAGAGCGGAGAATCAAACCCGGTTCCTCCAGATTAGAGTACACCTGCTCTTCACCACTACGCCACTGCTGCTATTCGAAGTGGTGGAGGGTGGCACCACAACAGCACTGTGTCCCACTGCTGGGGACTCTGGACTGCTAATATTAACTAACAAGTTAGACTTGGTTGATGGAATGAAGGTGGTGAGAACTTTAGGATAAAATGACCTTTTTCACATTAGATCAGTTAGGTTTATTTGTTGGGTCACTGGTAGGTAGATAGTTCCATCCTGAGCAAAAGGATGCAATGACTGCTTTTCATTTCCGTATTCTTATATCATCTAACATTTTGATTTCGTTTAGAATTCTTCTGTGGGGAGATCAGTGTCACAGAGGACATTTTTGAATAATAACGTATCTGGTTTAATTGCTAGTATTTCCAACTAAAAGAACATCAAATAGCAGCGCTGGGCAAAAGACTGCCATTCTGAACACACAATTCAGGGCCAAATGGAGTGACAGAATAAAGCAGCTGTATATGTGCCATAGGAGAGGGGCCATGCTTCAGTCATAGGCTATTTGATTGGCATTCAGCCAGCATCTCCAGATCAAGGAACAAGCTAATAGGTGATGTGAAATATCTCTTCCTAACACCCTGGAGAGCAGCTGCTAATCTGAATAGACAATACTGACTTGGCTAGACCAAGATTCTGTTTAAGTATAAAGATAAGGCATATGTATGTTCCATACTGACTCTGACTGAAGTGATCCAAAGAAAAACATGCTGTGATTCCTGTAAACAAGGAGAAATAAAAAGGCCGCAGCAGCCATTAGGAAGTAAAAAAAAAAGGGGGGGGCAATAAAAATATATTTTAGTAGTTAAAATTCCCAAATTCTGTAAGTGTTTCACAAATAAGCTTCTTTACCACGAGAGCCAGCGTGGTGTAGTGGTTAAGAGCAGGTGGATTGTAGTCTGGAGAACTGGGTTTGATTCCCCACACCTCCACCTGAGTGGCAGAGGCTTATCTGGTGAACCAGTGCATTTCCACACTCCTACATTCCTGTTGGGTGACCTAGTCACAGTTGGGCTAGTCACAGTTCTTCGGAGCTCTCTCAGCCCCACCTACCTCACAAGCTGTTTGTTGTGGGGAGAGGAAGGGAAAGGAGCTTATAAGCCACCTAGGGTGGAGAGAAAGGTGGTATATAAATCCAAACTCTTCTTCTTCTTCAATGGAATCTGTTAGCCTTGCCACGATTTTTCCAAAAAGAGTACAAGATCAATAGCCCTGTAATTCCTGTAAATGCAGGAGGAGAATTCATAGAGCAATAGAAGCCGAACTGTTGTGGAAAATTTTACTCTGTTTGGGTTATTATGCAAGCAGGTGCAAGAAGTGGTTGCAGAAATTATTTTTAAAAAATCCAGATACTATACAAAACTAAATAAGCTAAAGAAGTATAACGTTGCCACTTCCTGCAGAGAGAAAATAAACACTTGTTCATGACAGAAATGAATGGTGCCCTTTAACTGAACATCACACACTTATCAGACCTTTTATATACAATGACCTACTTGGCACCATCAGAACTAAGAGCTGATTGGACAGTAGGGCCCCTTACACGTCATATACATGAGTATGGACTTTACCCTCTCTGAGATAAGAAATGGGAGTAACAGCAAGCATCTGTCTTGCCTTCATGCTTACCTGGTGTTTCTACCTCATCTCCAAGATTACCTGTTAGCCATGTAGGGCTTTAATGTTCCAAAAGCACTCTGCACACATACAAGCCATTTGGTATGGACCCAATTTGTGAACTAATTTCAAATAAAATGCTGGAATTGACTACATAAAAAGAGCCCACACAAAGTAGATTTTATATGCATGTTATAACCATGGTTATCAGCATCATAGTGGAGGGACATGAAGTTATTGCAAGCTATAGTTTCTACTCTCCGGCCCCATCATGCAGAGGATAGTGATCAAAAATAATAGAGGCGACACTGGTAGCAAGATACATGACTGTAGAAGCAAAAATGCCTCTGAGCATATACAGAATGTGACTTGCTATAATAAAATAACCTGTGCATGAGTGCAGCTGATAGAATGTCAAACAAGGATACTGGAGACTAGGGATCAAATTCCCACTTCTATTATGGAAGTCACACAACTCGCAGCATAGTCTACCTCATGTGGTTCTTGTGAAAAAATGGAGAAGAGAAGAGTACTCTAGGAAGCTTTGAACCAAACCCAGTTCCCCAGATTATAGCACACCTGCTCTTAACCACTGCACCACACTGGCTCTCACCTGCTATAGCCACCTGCTACTGCAGCACTCTCAGTTGTGTGGTATTTAGGTTGTTTTGGCGCTGGTGGGGGAGGGTGGTTTCTCCTTGCAGCAGTTGTGGGACTCGAGGGATGCCCTCCACTCCCTGGGAACTGGTGAGCAGGGTGGGGTGACAGACTGTGAGTGTAACTTAGGGTATAATGTTGATTATAATATTGCTTAGTTCTGCCAATAGAAGTCCAAATGCTCTTTTCCTGATGCTATTTCAAAATAAATAAATCAACTAAACTCAGAGTGCTGTTATTGAACAGTCCAGGCTATGATAGGTGCAAGGAAACTGAAAGTGCATAACAGCTCAATGCTGAGCACTGGAGAGAGAAAACACATCATGTGGCAACCTAGTGAGCTGCTGCCCCCTTTCTGCCCATCACAAGGGGACAGCTGCCCCCCCCCCCGTTCCTGCCCCAATAAGAAATATACACATTCTGGGACAGAAACACCCTGTTCAGGGAACACTGACTGTCTTTCAACTCTAATTAAGGTTACCTGATAGCATCCAATAAAAGTGTTTTTCAGTAGAATCCTATTCAGTGCCACTCCAGACGAAGTCCAGTTATCACCATAGGCTTAGACTGAATTAACTTTGCAAAGAAATACATTGTTTGACTAGCACATTGCCTGAGCAACTTCTCACAGATCTGGTCTGATATAGTTTTTCCACATATAGGGAGCAATCATAAGTAGGCCTAGTCAGAAGTAAATCCCACTTTATTCAGTGGGGCTTACTCCCAGAAAAGTATTATTAGGATTGTAGGCATAAACACTTCAAGGAGAATTAAAAATGAAACAGAAATTCCAGCAACCTTTTTTTCCTCTCAGAAGGCTATTGCATAAAATGCATATGAAAATTGATGTAGGCAAAGGATATCATTTTGGGATGTCATAGATGATTTTTATTTCAAGTCATACAAACTCAGAAAAATGCACATAACCTCTACTGGTTCGATTTACTTAAAACATGCCAAATTAAACAAACTGTATAGACTATACTTATGATGCTATTTTGAACAGGTGAAGTAAAATGGTTTCAAAGAAGTGCAATTGTATTCAGAAACATGAAGTTTTGAAGCAACATTTTGTTTTTGTACAAAGGTGATTTAACCAGGCGGCACTGGATAGTTGCCTGAATTGAGTAAACATTAACAATCACTGGTATATAGATAACTCATATGCAAGAATCTGCTTGGCAATGCAATGATAATACTGAGATGGACAGCCGCATCCAAAGGGTTCTGGTGGCTGAGGACAGTGCTGCTGCTGCACCACTGCTCCACCTCCTGAGGCCATCTAGGCAAAGCGGGGAGGTAGCGAACATAAAGAAAATCCCTGAAGTGGAACTGAGGGATGGGCAGCCACCAGCGTGTCTGCCCCCTCTACTGGGATAAGTGCCCCGGGGAGAGCAAATATGGCGGCACATGGTTGAGCCATTCCCTAAAGTGCTTGTGCCCCCCTCTCCCGCACTGGATGGAGTTGTTAGTTTACTTGTCAAATCTGTTATAGCCCAACGTGATACTGGCTGAATATAGCTGCTCATCACAATAACCACTGCTTAGTTCTGTGTCCACCTTTTTAACTAAATCATTTATGGTTACTTGTTTTTATCAATCTCCTCAAAGTATTAATTAGCCAGGAAAATACTACTTCTGTCTTATTGATCTGGCTGCCCCTTTAGAAATTATTGTTTTTCAACTGAGACTTTCTCGTTGGTTTTGAGTTCCATTCCTGACTTCACACCTGTTTTCCTCTTCTCTTTGGATTTCTTGACCACCGGCGTATCTTATGTTAAATTCAAGACGCTTGAATTGCTGAAGAATTTTTATCATTTATTATATGATTCACGGTAATCAATGGTAATCTCAATTCATTGGGTTTCTCATTAGAGGAGTTGGTATTGAAGGACCCCCAACAAATATATAACCTAATTAAACTTAGACTATACTAGCGTGGCCCGGCCACGCGTTGCTGTGGCTTATTGTGGTGAAATGGGAAAGGAACAGTAGCAGCAAATCAATTGCAGAGGCCAGCAGTACATGCTCATGCAAACATGCAGCCTGATACTGTGCGATGTCAATGATGTGTGTGCCCGCATTCCGGGAATGGAACAGCACTCCTCCCATACATCTAGGCTGGCTGGTCACGCATCCTTTACCTTTTGGGAGTGTTTGTTGGTGGGTACGGTGTAACGCTCTGGAGGAAACCTCTGGACAGGTGCGACGCAGCCATCTGTGCGTATGTCATCATGGTTGCTGTACTGGAGCTTTACTCCTGGGAGTGAATGCGTGCCTGGTTTTCTTAACTGTAACTGCAGTATTCAGGGGAATCTAGGGTGCTCTGGCCTCCCTCCCTCCCGTCATCTTCCTTGCAGGTGTCGCTTCTCACTCTCTTTCCTCACTCCCTCTCCCTTCTTCCTTTGCATGCCACCCTCCCCTCCTCCTTCCTCGGGCTCTAGGTGTGGGTGGGCCAGTATCAAGATGCTGGGCCCCTGCCTCCCCTCCCTTGCATGCCACCCCTCACTCTCTTCCCTCCCTCACTTCTTCTTCCTTGCATGCCACCCTCTCCCTCTCCCTCTCTTCCCTTCCTCCGCTTAGGGTGGGTGGGTCATATCAAGATGGTAGGGCCCCTTGCCTCCCTCCCCTTTGCATGCTACAGCTCACTGGTCTCCCCTCGCTCACTTCTCTTCCCTTGTAATGCCTCCCTCACCATCCCTTTCCTCTCCCTCCCTCTCTTCGTAATGCCACCCAGTGGTGGGATCCCAAAATGCCTTAGGTAACAGGTTCCCATGCGGTGGCGTGGATTCAAACTGTATGGCGTAGCGCCAATGGGGCTGGGCGGGGCACGACGGGCGTGGCCGGTCATTCCAGGGGCGTGGGCATTACTGGGCGGGCTGTGGCAAGGACGCAGCCGCTGTGCCGTGGGTCATCCTTGCGGGAATCGAATCGCACGCAGGCGCAGGGCTGCCACGCGACGCTGGTGCACCTCCTGCTAGGGACTGCTTCAAGTTCTCATGCTTGCCTACTTGAGAGAGAAGGGCGTTTAATCGGGCAAAAATCACTTGACAAAAATCACCAATTAGTAACCCCCTCTGCACACATACAAGTAATTAGGTAACCTACTCGAACTCTGTGAGAAACTGCTGGATCCCATCTCTGATGCCACCCCTCCCCTCTCAGTGGCAGTGGAGGTTAAGAGCTCGTGTATCTAATCTGAAGGAACCGGGTTTGATTCTCCGTCCTGCCGCCTGAGCTTGTGGAGGCTTATCTGCAGCTCCAGAGTAGCCTGTACACTCCTGCACACACATGCCAGCTGGGTGACCTTGGGCTAGTCACAGCTGAGCTTTCCTTCAGTCCCACCTACCTCACAGGGTGTTTGTTGTGAGGGGGGAAGGGCAAGGAGAGATTGCCTCAGCCCCTTTGAGTCTCCTCTACTAGGAGAGAAAGGGGGGATATAAATCCAAACCTCCTCCTCCTCTTCTCTCCTCTCTTCTCCTCCCCTCCTCCCCACTCCCTCGTATGTGCATGTGTGTGTATGTGTTTCCACTTCCACTCAAGCTGGGCTGCCTCATGTGCTGTTTCCACTGCTCATCTTTTGGGCCATCTGAGCGGAACACATCTCTAAGGGCACTAACATTTAAGGTGTGACAGTTACACACAGGCCCCCTCCCCTGTCCTTTCACCTCATTAGGAGCCGCCAAGAAAAGGCGCTTTACTCATGGGCCTGGTAAGGAAATTTCAGGTATGTGAACATCTGGAAAACACTCATTTTGATCGTGACTATAGTGGCTGGGACTTTCAGAGGAATTGGCCCAGCAGTTACTGAGGTGTGTAACCTGGTCATCAAATACATACATACACGGAAAGCTTTTTATATATATAGATGATCAGGAGTATCAACATCTAATCACTCAATCGCGGCAACAACATGCTCCCCTAATGTAGCCTTTGGTGGCATAAAACCCCTGAGCCTGGCAACCGGCTGCATGGCTTAAAATACTTATTACAAATCCCGGATTCTAAACAACGCTGGGTACTGACTCGAGCCAGATGCAATGTTTTTTCCCCTGCCCTTTTGCAAGGCCGGATTGAGAAGCGGCCTCTATCACATAGACCAGGGGTAGGGAACCTGTGGCTCGAGAGCCAAAGCATGCGGCTCTTCTGCCCTTGCACTGCTGCTCCACGGTGAGCCGCAGCTGCCGGCTTCATCCTGCTCGCCCTGCAGGCAGCAGGGCGCACTCAACTGCCCGCGGATGGCTGGGCCGTGCCGCGGGCTTCCCCTCTCGCCCACCCCATTCAAGCAGGGCAGGCGCTTTCCCAGCGGCCGGCAAGGCCAAGCTGCTGGCCCCATCCTTGCCCGCCCTGCAGGCAGCAGGGCGGGCGCATCCATGCACTTCTCAGAATGAGTGGAGTAAAAGGTTAAAACCACAATATATACAGTGCAAGGTTATCTTTATTTTAAATGTCAAAAATTATTTATGGCGGGCGCTCCAAGTGTTTCTTTTTTCCCGTGGAAAACGGGTCCAAATGGCTCTTTTGAGCAAGTTAAAGGTTCCCTACCCCTGACATACAGATCATATGCTCCTTTCTGGTCCCAACCATGGTGGAAACATTGGACCAGCATTTTATGTTATTGCCCAAAATATAATCCCCAGAGGGGAAGCTTTCTTTAGTAACTACCGACATAATGGGAAATGTGCCCCCCAAAAAAATATTATTAATCCCAAAATTGTTAAACAACAGTAGCCAATCCTTTCTATACTTGGGAGAATAGCCAATTATTTGCTGCAAAGTCATGCGTCCTTTGGTAAGAGGTATGTAAAACAGGCAAGTACAAAACTATTTAAATGTGAAATACTCCATACCTCTGATACTCCTGGGGTATTTGTATTAGAAGGTAGTTTATAAGGAGCCTGTACTGTTATTTATTGCATTTTATGGAAACTTTAATTTAATTTATAGTATTAAATTAGTATATACAAATTTATAGATCTTGGGGAAGGCTGTTATACCTTTTAGTACATGAAGGCTATGAATAACGAATATCTTTAATCCTGTCTTTAAGTGTAGTTTTTACTTCATACTCTCTGAAGTTCACAATCCCGTGTACAATGGAATGGACAAAAAAATTTTAATCTACGTTACTTTTATAAATGAAGTGTGATTTTAGAATGTAAAACTACTCATAGACGCCATGTACAACTCTTTTAAATTTAGTGATGGTCTATACTCACGCTTTTGTATCTTATGCCAATAAAGGTCTATTGTATTGTATTGTATTATATTGTATATGATTCATGGGACAAAAATTAAGTGTAAAGAAACACACAACAGTAGTATCTTTTTAGGCTGGAACCTGTTGAAACATAGAACCACTGACGTTGGCTAGAATACTATACAAGAGGGACTATGCCACCCAGAAAACTGTTTGACATAAATTGAGCTGCATCTGTGTGAGCGTATGAGTGTGTGAGAGAAAACTTCCTGGTATCAAAGGCCTCTCTGAGGTTTTTCCATACTTTGCATTAGAATTCCTACAGATTTAGTCATACATCCATAAACAACACTGTTTTGTTAATGCTAAGCTAGCTACCAGACAAAGAATTGTACATGTAACTGAGAAGCAGGAACTGAGAAAGTGTAGGGAAGCTGCATGACTGTGAGGCAGATCAGCACAGGACTACACAGTATCCTCAAGTCTCTTTCAGTCAAATGGCCAAGGGCAGAGTCTAAGAACTGCCATCCTTGAACAAACTAACATCTTATCATGCATTCAGTAGTGGCCAACCAAATAACCAGTGGGGAATAAAAGTTACAGTCTTGGACTAGGATATCTCTGTTTGAATCCCCATTCTTCCACTGAAGCCTGCTGGGTTGTTTTGGACCAGTAACCAACCTCAGCCTAATCTACCTCACCTAGTTGTTGAGGATACAATGGAGAAGTTGTGAATGGTATAAGCAGCTTTGGAGAGTTCCCAGGGAGGGGAGGGCATCCCTCCAGTCCCAAGTGGAGAGAAGTAGCGCATAAATAAAGCAAATATAACCCCAGAAAACTTACATGCAAAGGTACAGACAGCTACCCTTGTTAACCTCTTGTGGGAGAGTGGAGGTGTTGACTGACCCTACCAGATGACCGAAGGAGGCAAGACCAAGATGGCAAATAAGTTGGGACCAACCTGGGACTGGAGTGCCAAGACAGGTAGGGCTGGTGGAGAAATTCCTGCACCTTGCAAGAGCCTGCCACTCAACAGTCAGCTGGCCTTGGAGGGGGTGGAGATTCAACTGAATGGCACTATATACCTACCCAAACCAACAGTGGTCCTAGAGTGGAGGAAGGGTAGGTCTGGTATAAGCAGGTAGCTCTGGCAGACTGTGTAGGTAACCCAGAAGAGGTGCAGCAATGACAACAAGGAGTTAAGCATGGAGGAGAGGGAAAACGGGGTGGAGCAAACCCCAATAACTGAAGAAAGGTATAAGGGGGTATAAGATTATAAGGTGGATGGAGCTTCACAGCTGAAAGGGAGAAAGGCATGAGACTGAGTGGAAGGTGTGGAAAGAGCAGAGAGGAAGAAAGAGATAGACAAGGAAAAGGGAAGGCTATGGGAGGCAATGGAAAAAGGAGTAGAAGTATGAGGGTAGGAAGTTTCCTCTGTATGCAACTGAAGCAAGAGGCTCCCAACTAACTTGGCCTAGGTGGGAAGGAGACAGGTGCAATGTTATCTCACAAAAGGAAAAGCAGGAACAAAGGTAGGTGTTGTAAGTCACATCCTAGATTTCTTGTTTAAGTTCTGTGGATGTTAATAAAGTAGAAAGCACAACTGACCTCCACTAGCTCCATGTCTGTCTGCTTATGGAACCTAAATTCAGCATACCACTACCATGACCCCCTACCACACCTCTGAATGAGGGTCCCCAACCTTGTTGAGTTTCTGGACACATTTGGAATTCTGAGACAGGGTACCAGATATCACAATAAAATAGCTGCCATGGAGGGGCACTTTCGTTCCTACAAGGGTATGGGAAATCTATCATTTAAATATATTTGAGCTTACAACTGAGGAGTATTTGGTTGTTTAATTTTCTCTCCTATCATTTTTAATGTTCCCAATTAAACGAAACGTTTGAAGGAAAAATAAAGAGGGGCAATAAAGTCTTCAGGTAATTGTGTAAGAAGCTCAATTTACTGATATGAATCAAGCTGAAACAAATTGAGGCAGGTGGCCTTAGTTATTGACTATAGCACTGGGCACTCTTGATAGCACAGTCCAGCTAAAGAAAACATTGTGAAGTGCATAAACTATTCACATGTGATAGGCACTGGAAGAATGGGTTTTTCTGACTGAGGGAAACAGGGAAGTTTAAATCCTCCATTCTCCTGGTCCTTACTTCCAGTTCTTCTTGTATTTACTTTCACTTCTTGTCCTAAGGATTCCTCTCCACTCCCTTGCTGCTGCTAGTGAAGCTCTTGTGATGCTGAAACAGTTTAATGAAATGAATACACCTAACAAAGACAACTAAAACAAAGCAGCAAATTCAGGAACCCATTACAGAGCATGGTGTAGTGGTTAAGAGCAGGTGCATTCTAATCGTGGTGTAGTAGTTAAGAGCAGGTGCACTCTAATATGGAGAACCAGGTTTGATTCCCTGCTCTGCCACTTGAGCTGTGGAGGCTTTTCTGGTGAAGCAGATTAGCTTGTGCACTCCAACACATGCCAGTTGGGTGACCTTGAGCTAGTCACAGTTCTTTGGAGCTCTCTCAGCCCCACCCACCTCACAGGGTGCTTGTTGGGGGGGGGAAGGGAAAGGAAATTGTAAGCCCTTTTAAGTTTCCTTACAGGACAGAAAGAGGGGATATAAATCCTCTTCCTCCTCCTCCTCTTCTTCTTCTTAGCTGCAACTCCTACCTGCACCTCTCAGGAAGCAGCTGGAGGTTGCCTTTTCCACCTTAACCATTCCCTTGCCACTACCTCTCAATCCTTCCATAATTTTTAAAGTATCTTGGAACTGATAGTGTAGGTTTACCACTCTAGTGACCCAAAGCAATAATGCCACAAATAGAAGCTGCTGACATGAAAGAAAGCAGCAGGTATGACTTGAATCTATTGCAGCACCCAAGTTCAATATCTTGTCTTCATCCAAGTCCAAGGAACCCTCCACAGGAACTGGCATTACAATAAAAGGGGAAGGATGGAAAGTTGAAGAGGGAGGTGCTTGATGGAATGGTTGGTGAGATGAAGAGGAGGAAACAGAAAAAGAAGAGGGGTTATGGGGACGTTCAGGGACGGGAAATAGGAAATACTAGGAGAGGTGAAAATAAGATGCCCTGACAAGTACTTTGCTGGTCTATCACTTGTATGAATTAATACTAAAGGAAGCATCACTGAGCATATGACAGTATTTTAATAACAGTATTTTAATACTGAGTAAATACAACAACCCTTAGAGTGGGGGGTAAAGAATACCAGGTAAGACTTTCCAGAGTATATGAATCTACATATGTATGTAAGTGCTGTCAAGTCACAACTGACCTATGGCAATCCCAGCAAGAGGCTTCCAAGACAAGTGAGAAATAAAGGTGATTTGCAGTTACTTGGCTATGCAAAGCATTGAACCTGGTTCTTCACATTAGAATCTGCTGCCCTTAAACATCAAAAATAGCAACTTGTAGTTTGGCCCTTAGCACCCTGATAGGGGGACAGGGATCAGTTCTGCCAAGTTGTTCCCTCCCCATCAGTACTCATAACAAATGTGATACTGTGCTAAGAATGACAGCAAAGCAATGTCACTTGTATACAAGTTAGGGTTCTCTGCTTGAGAGACTCCCCAGGTATAAGTAAATTTAAGAAAAAGAGGTTGCATACTCCAAAAGCAGTCCATTCAGTATTGAACATACTCATTTTCTCAAGGAGCAATGGAATGTCGAGACAATCTAATGTCAATTTCTTTAAAAAGAAAATGGAAGTGGAGAGGAGAGGAGAGGAGAGGAGAGGAGAGGAGAGGAGAGGAGAGGAGAGGAGAGGAGAGGAGAGGAGAGGAGAGGAGAGGAGAGGAGAGGAGAGGAGAGGAGAGGAGAGGAGAGGAGAGGAGAGGAGAAAGTGTCATACTGAAATCCTTAACAGTTTACAATACCTAAGAAGGGGAGATTGCAATCATGAGGAAGAAAGGGTGAATTTTGCACTAGAAACAATTCTATGAGACAAACATGTCCAAATCCAATTTCACCTTTTCCAATATTTCCCATACAACACAAGGAAAAAATCTTATCCCCATCACCTACACATTATACCACTAGTTGCACAACCTTCTGCTCACATAGATTGGAACCAACAGCAGTCACCTGAGATAAGTGTACTATTACACAGTGTGTGGCCTTCTCAGCAACAGAACCAAAGTTACAAGATTCCCTCCCCAGGGAAGTTAGTAGTGTTCCTTCCTTTCTGGCTGCTGACAGTGTTGCAACAGTTTTCTGCTTAAATTTGCTTGCATTACTGATATACTTGGAAGTAACCAGTTTTTTTAAATATACACGTTATTTTACGGAATGTTTAAAGTAACCAGTTTTTTTAAATATATATATACGTTATTTTACGGAATGTTTAAAAGTTTTTCATAGTGCATTTATGTTCTATTGTTATCTACCTAAGGACTCAACTCTTTCACCAAAATGTTAGTCATATAAATATTTTAAGTAACACATTGCTATTTTGTAATTTTATGCTATTTCTAATTCTTATATCATATTTTTATTTGATGTTGAGATGTCTTAAGAATGTTTTTTTTAAATATACAAATATTGTACTAAATAAAAATAGTGCTGAGTTTCTTACAGCCCAATTGAGGAGCAGGGGCAAATGAAGGCACTCTGGGCTCGCATCGATTTGGGTGCCCTGCCCGCAAGTGTAAGGGGGAAACACACCCGCAAAGAGCACACCCACATCAGAAGGTGGATGTCGCACAGCCCTGCAGTACCCAAACATGGAAGCCTCCCCCCCCCACCCCGCCCGGTTGCCTCGCAGCTCAGCCAATGCACAAGGCCCATTGGCATAGTGGGGCATGGACATTCCTGGGATGGAGCTGACTTCAGTTGTCTTTCAGCCCGGGAACACATCCCTCCCCGAAAGTTCTTTTTTTTAATGGGCGGTTGGAGGTTTTCTTGTTTTTTTTTCTCCTTCCCACACCACTTGAAAGCCCTTTGGGGGCAGCGCAGCAGCAGGTCGTCCCTGTCTATCACATGCTCTGGATTGAACTGTAAGTAGGTGAACAGAAAGCTCCTCATCTAGTACAAATACAGCAGTCTTATGTTACTTCTTTATAGAAAAGGAATTTTATCAGATGTTCATTCTCCCCCAACACACACACACTATCTTACAATTTCCTTAACTTGTTAAAATAATAATTTTTCCCTCTCATACTTTTGTTTCTCAAAAAAAAAAATTAAAAGTAGCATTAGCTTATAGTATGGTACATCTTACTGACCTGCACAACCAAAAAGCAGTTATCCAATATTAGCGTAACTTTATAAAAGTAGAATTTATGTTTACTGTTATTTCAGGCCATTATCTTATAAACTTTACAAAAAATATGTAATATCGTAATACCCTTAACAATTGTTACCAAAAATTGATATTGAAAGTAACATCAGGTGTTTTTGATTAAATATACTGCTTCCAAGTACTGAACAATATATTCAGTGCAAAATCAGCGCATAATCCAAAAATCACATTTGTTTATGCAATTGAAAGTTTGTAAACCAAGGTTCAGACTCCCACATTAAATGGAAAATTGAAGCATGCGCTTAAGCTCCTCGGCTGAAATCAATGTGATTAACAAATGCCAAGTTGCTCCACTCTTAATTAACTGAAATCAACAGGGAACTACTGCCACACTTACTCCAAAGGAAGGTAAATCTTAATATAGGATGGTCCCCACCAAAAATTCTATATACACTACTATAACGTGTATACAAATTAAAGACAGACCCTTTTTGTTAATGATATAATACCTTGCAAAAAATTTTTGTCTCTAGTATTTCGGAGTAACAAATACTGTAACAATTCTTAAGGCTACGCTGTGGGTTTTCCTGAGTTGTATGCGCATCAGCGGAAGTTCCAATAGTATATTTTCTCCCTCTGGACGCTTCGGGCCTACATCTGTGGCTGGCTTCTTTCAAAATCTTCCTGTAGAGGATCCCGCGCCATAAAATCCTAAGCCAACATCCTCAGTGATCTCCCGGGCCGTAAAAAAGTCTTTGACAATACACTGTAACTTAACTTTGGCTTGGTTAAGAATGATAAATTAATCATTCCAGCAGTAACCCAGATCTGCAAGGTACCTTAATCACATCACAGCTACACAGACAAGACCTAGAGAAGCATTTTAATATGTATTTAGGTCCCAGGGCATACTCTGAAAACAAGAATTACAGCAGCTGTGATGGAGACTATGCAGGTACAGGACCAGCTACTGGCTGGTCAGAAGGTCACCTATGTATCTTATCTAGGTAATCTTCCAACTTTTGGGGAAAAAGAATAAAACATTCACTACAGGGATAAAAATCAAGTTATCAGCTAGCCAATGTGATATGCTACCCCAAATGTATCTTAATGTTAATATTGTTTAAGCCATAACCCTCATACAACATCTTCCATTAAGGATCTCCAGTAGTAAGTACATGAGAAGACTTTTATATATATGGGTTGTTAATCTGTTGTTCAGGAGGCCTCCCACCCTTTGTAGTTCAGCAGAAAATACCAAGGTGTTGCATCAATGGGGAAACATCAGTTCCAAATAAATACCAGGAAGTGACATTACTGTGCTGTTGCAACACTCTAGGATTCACCAAAATCATAGTATCATCACCATCCCCAACTCACTTATTTTCCCTATCTGTGGACAATCAGAACATATTAACTGAACCAATGGTGTATCTGTACTTCATATGTTCAACCCCCATTAGAGGCTTGTTTTACATCTGTTTTGCTTCACATCTTTTTTTAGTTATCACAAATATATTAAGTTTCCATTATATGTAATTATTAGAAAGTGAGCCCCATCAGTATACATACTAACTTCCAATTCAGCACGAAAGCTGCAAATCTCCCCTTGCTGGATACTCTTTGCAAAAGGGAGCTATCCTGGGATCATAACCCACTTAGGCCTTTTGCAGAACAATCCTTTGCTGTGTTCTAGATTAAACACCCTCTACACTTGTGAACTGCAGTATTTGGAGAAGCAAAGGGGGGGGAGCAAAAAGTGAGAAGGGTGACAGGCTGCAGTGTCACAGTAGGTCATACCCAAGTGAGCGTGCCTCTTCCTTCTCTCCTTTCTCTCTCCATTTCAGAGACAGGGAAAGGGAAGGTAAACAGAAATCAAGATGTAACTAACCCCCCCCCCCCCCCCCCCGCCGCCGCCGCTCTTTTGGATAAAGAAACAAGGGGCCGCCCTTGCAGAACGGCTTCCCAGGACGTTCATGCCTCTTCCAATCCACTCAACGCTGTTGACAGGGTTCAAGGCTCAGCCTTTTGCTCCCCCGTCAGTTAAAGGTCTAGGGTATGAATAAACAAGATGACACCGGGGCAGCAGGGGGCAAAAAAAAACAACCCATAATATTAGCGAAAGTCACCCAGGCAGACACAGCCAGCCTTCGCTCTCAACAGCGGGAGGGCGAGAGAGACAGAGAGAAGCGGGGAGCAAACAGAGCTCCCCCCCCCCGCGCGCGCGGGGGTAGAACACTCTAAGCCCCTCCCCCACCCCGACCCTCTTTCTCCCCCCCCCTCCTTCTCCTCCTCCTCCCACCCCAGCTATAACGCGCTTCTCCCGCACAGGCCCCCCTCGCAGGGCTCCTTCGTCAGGCCACCGCCTGGGACAGACAGGCAGCGCAGCCTGTTTACTTGTCAGCCCTTTGCCTTACCTTGGCGCTGGGCTGACTGGCGGTGGCGTCTTCCTCTTTTTCAACCCTTCGGTTGTGGCGGAGGGTCCTCCCTCAGCCCTCGGCGCCGTTCCCCACCACCTCCGCCGCCACGGTGCAGAAGGATGCCATCTCACAACGGCGGCGGCGGCGGCTCTCGCTCGCCTCCTCTCCCGCCCGCCACTGGCGGCGCGCGCCCCAACCGCCGAAGCAGGGGGAGGGCCTGGAGCGAGACAGACAGCCCCAACCGGAGGGGTGAGAGGGGGAGTTGCACGCATGCGCGTGTATGTGCACACACGGAATGGAAGCGGTGGAACTTGGTGGAGAGAAGAGGCAGCAGTTTGATTTATTGCTCCGCCAGGAGCGGAGGTCCTGGACTGTACCAATGTTTGCGCAAATTGAAGGGGTGGGGAAAAAGAGACGCCTTCTTAAAATGCCGATTGGTAGGGTGAAAGATTGCAAAAAGCAGCTAGGACTGTACCCCCAACTGGGGAGAAAACGGACAGCGGGTTAGTTACTTTAAAGGCGCAAAAGTGGGCCTAATAGGATTTTGTTTGTTTGTGTATAGTTGATTGATTGCTTTTGGTACTTTTTTGCCGTGAAATCACAGCTGACTTACGGCGGCCCTGTAGAGGGTTCAAGGCAAGAGATGTGCTTAGCCTGCTGACTGTGGTGGTCTGTTAAACAAGCCTGCAGCATGAATTGTAACTTGAGCAAGCTTCTGGTTTGCCAGGGGGATCAGAGAGAGCTGCTAGATCCTGAAGTTCCTGTTTGCTAATGAAGGACTGTTTCTATTCTGTCCCTGATTCTCTGCCCGATTTGTTTTTCTTTCTTTCTTTCTTTCTTTCTTTCTTTCTTTCTTTCTTTCTTTCTTTCTTTCTTTCTTTCTTTCTTTCGGGAGAGGAAAGAGCCCTTAAAGCAGAACCAATTTGAAAGCTATGTAATTGTATATGGGGCCATTTCACACACATGAAACATACCAACTCAGACCATTGAACTATCCTCATATCACAGTCCAAGCCACTTTTGTCTCCGAGCATGCAGGCAGCGGGATTGCAATCAGTCACAGCTTCCTGACAAGTGTGTCATTTCTTAGGATAATGTGCTTGCAAATTCCTTTCGTCGTGTTCCCACAAGAGATAGCCCTTGGGGTCTCTTCCAATTCTGTGTAGGTAGAAAATCTTAGGTGTTTACTTTTAAAAAAATACATGATTTGGTTTTTGTTGGCGTTGACTTCCCGTAAACATGTTCCAAATTGAGCAACCATTGTCAAAGAATGTATATGAGACAATAGACCAAAAAAGTGACCTTCCACAATTATAATTTCTTTTTCCTATATTTGTGTTCATAAAATCGTCTCCCAGGCAAGATTACCTTATAATTATGAAATTGCAACAATACTATTAGAAAGCCACCATCCATTAAAAGCAGCATCTGATCCTTGGCATCAGTTAAAATAAGCACTGCCAGGATTGTTGCACCTCTGCTTTGTTGGCATAACTTTCTACCACTTTAGCAAGCACTTGGCCCAACTACCTTTGTTACATTTAGCATGGGCTTAAAGAAATACCCTGCATTCAGTAGCTTTTATTCATGGACCAAAAAATAAATATAGGGTTAGCTTAGCTGAACAAATGTAGGAACTCTTTTAAAATGCTGTGATAGTAGAACAACTATAGGGCTACCCTTCGCAATGTCTTTTTAAACTTCCATGGTGTTGTGACTTGTATGGACTACAGATCCCAGCATGCAATACTCCAAAATAAACACATAAAATTAGAACACCATATACAGCTCAGCTCATCCGGGCTGCACATTTTTGTTATGTATGAGGAAATGTAATATTTCATCTTGCGGGAATCTTATTTCTTAAATTTACCTCAGACTTTCAGAGAGGTTACATGCCAAATCATAACTCTTTTCATATTTAATTGCTTTTCATCCAAGCTGATTTGAAAACTGAAATAAAAAGCCAATACTGAGCAGGGACCAAAATCTAACTCTTTGAGATTAATTTTTGACTCTACCTGTTATAACAAATGTTTTAGTTTAAAACATGTTAAAGACAAACCCTCTTAGTTTGTGTAAGGGTTTAGAATAAAAGTCCTTGCAAAAGTTTGAAAAAATAGACCAGTAGCCATACAAGTATTTTAAACCAAGTTATTGACCTTTTATTGGCCTCCAAATCCATCTAGCCAAGTGTTTGTCCCAGCTTCCCTCTTTTTTTTACAAATCAAACATTTACAAGGATTAATATGAAGTATCTCAGCTTTTGGAAAAGGTAATTATTAAACCACTATTTAATGTATAAATAACCAAGTACTTTGTGCTCAGTATAATTTCACAAGTTTATTAAGGCATAAGCTTTCATGGACTGCAACCCATTTTCCAAATGCATATAATGAATTATAAGTTGATAAAATCCAGAAAACAAACAAACATGTGATATATTTTATTAGGAGCAATCAAAATAACATAAAACAGTGTCAACAAGCTGTCAAGTGCTCCAAGACTCTTCATTAGTCTGGATAGAGTTATTACATGGCTTGGTTGACACATACTGACAAAAAGATTTTAAACACTGAGCTTAGAACTAGCATCCACATACCCTGAGATGGGGCAACTGCTGGAGCCCTGGGATTCTGGCAGGGCCCACTGCTGCTGACCTCCTGTGCATGTACTTCACCAGCTGCCTACCTGTGTGACCTTTTCCTGTCTGCTCACTCATGAGTGTGATGTAACCACCTGGGCTCCCAGCTGGCCAGAGTTGTTAGGAAAGGGCATAAAAGTTGTTCAATGTGAATTCATTCCTGGAAGTCAGTGTGGCATAGCCTTATGCCCCCATCCCACCGTGGCACGGGGGGGGGGAGGGTTGCAGCCAGTGAGCACGTCTGCAAATATGGGTACTAGAATGATGCGCAGGTATGTGGGGGCCAAATGAAAAGGCATGTGTGGGAACCCTAATTGTGGACAGAGGCCATAAGCCCTCTCTGTCTAGAGCTCCCCAAAACTTAGAACTGGCACTAAGTAACATAAAAGGTAACATAAAACTATGAACAGTTGCAGAAACTCAATATTCTAGAGAGGTAGGTTTGGTAAGGCTTTTCTAACCATCAACCATAGTTTACACACTTTTTACACACTATTTTTTCAAAATTTTGAAAGGACTTTTATTTTAAACCATGCGTTCTTTCTCACACACAAGATTCTACCCATAGCAACCTGCCCTTTCCCCAGAGACAGGCTAAATTTTATGTGGTCTGCTCATCACCAGAAGCAGACCTAACAGCTGAGCACCCTCTTCTTTCCCAGAGTTAACGCTACCAGACTGAGCCACCCTTCACTCTGGCCGTTTCCGCACGACCACGATTGGGGTTGGGTCAGCGTATATGATGCCAACCCAACCCCCCGGGACCGTTCGCACGAGGGAGGGAGGAGGGAGGGCACCTTTGAGCTGCTGCCGTTCGCACAGCAGCGGCTCAAAGCCGCCCTTTTCCATAAATCTCGCTCGGGAAGCAAGATAGGAAAACGGCGGCACCCCGCTTGGGCGGCGCGGCTGCAAAGCAGCTGTGCCCCCTGTGCGAACGGCTCCCTGGGGATGGTGTTTTTGCCGTCCCCAGGGCTCCGTATTTGGCCCGTGTGGAAAGGGCCATTGTCTGTTCTTTCTCCTGAGCCAGACCTGACCTGTCATTGCTCTCTCCCTGAGGCAGAACTCAACACCCTTCTGTTCTCCTATTTCCTTCCAACATTTCATTCCCTTTCTCAAAGGTGATTGGATGTTTGGACCATACTCTTATGGGCCCATCTATGTGGCTGATTTTCACTTGGGGTAGGACAGCCTCCTGTTTGTCACAAGGACATTTCTCTCATCCACCAAGGTCTTGCAGAAGAGAAATTTCCCATGAAATGGGACTCAGAATGCTACCTCTTGGCCATTCTTTTGACTGAGAATTGGCATTCTGCCTCATCCCTAAAGGAGGAGGAAACCCTCTCATCACTTCCCAGGGCAGGGTGCCATGAAAAGGTTTTACTTATTTCTTTTGGAGGAGATTAGATTTACCTGTGTCAATGCCTCCTCCCACCTGCCTCATGGGAGGGGACTGTGGGCTGCACAAAATGGGAATGTCAGTCCTCATGTAGCCCACAAATCATACGCTATGTACCCATAGTATAGTTTCCTTATAAATGAATATTGGTTTTATATTAATTGAAGTGGTCAAAGAACTATGGGAATTGTACTTCAGGAAGGGTGTTTAGCATTCTCTGTTCAAGCGCCGCAGCACACTGTCCTCATAAAATCACAATTATTAGGGTAACTGAGGAGACCATCAAAGTCTGTCATGAAAATACAGCATTAGTCAAGACGATTTAAAGCCCCGCACAGTTACTTTTTCTTTAATGCAGTTCAATGATTTCTTACTACCTTAATTTTCTGAAAATTACTTCCTTAAAAAAGTACTTTCCTTATTTGTCTAGGCTGCAGCTAGTCCCGTGCACAGAGGATACTCACTGCTGTCTGCTCAATTGCTTGAGCTTCAAAAGCTGAGGCAGGTTGTTCACTCTTCATAGTCAATAATGGGAAACCTTATTTGCACTGACAGGGCTGCCCTCCTGGCTCACAGTTGGACTGCTAACAGCATTACTTTCACTCTGCATGCCAAGTTTTGCTGTCATATATCTTCAAGATGATGACTCATTGGATAAGCCTTAGGAACATTACCAAGATGTGTTTACAAGGAAGCTGAAGTAACGCAATCCATGGCAAATAGTGTGGGACCCTTCTTGGCTAGACTAAAAACCAGCACCTGAAGTGATCCTTTAAATTACTTTAGAGCATCAGTTCTGGTTGCTCTTCTGCCCCCCCCCCCCCCCCCCCCCCCAGTTTGCCTTAACTGGTCCTTTGGGAAGAAATTCACATCTATACATTTTGGAGTGTCTATTTTTATCCCACCCTGCCTCTACGGAGCTCTGCATGGCACACACCGTTTGCTTCCATGTTATCGTCACAATTGCCCTCCGAGGTAGGTGTTGTGTCCTTAGGATCGAATAAGGAGGCAGTTACAAACAGGAGCCCAATTTAATAAGTCATATTCTTTCTCCATTATTTCTTCAACTACTTCCTTTCTCCCTGTTCTTGCCCACACTAAGTGCTGATGTGCATTTGGACAGTCTAAAATACTGGCCCAGATTTTTTTGAAAAAGTTGTCAAAACACCACAGGAGGTTGTCTAATAGACTCAAGGTCATCCTTGAACAGCCGTGGATGAACCATGAGGCAAAATAAGCACAGGCTTAGGGCCTCAAGTAAAGCGGGGCCCATAGAGAAGTATTTTCCTCCTTATCTCTGGTAAGTATTGAAGCAGATTTGTTACATCAGATGAATTTTGAGGATATGATCAAACACTTTGTAATTAAGAAAATGCAGGAGAAAACTTTTTTGTAGTTTAAATAAAGTTATAGTAAGCAACAGTAAACATTATTTTGCATCTTTGATTCATGAAAATTAAAATGCTTCTTCAAAGCAAGAAAACAATCAAATGGGTGTTTTGTTTCATGCAAATAATGGTACTTACTCATTAGAATATAGTGTCCAGTCTGCATTAGTTTATAAATTCCAAATAATTTTTTTTTAGTTTTTAAGGAAATCCAACTTCATCAACATCCACACAGGGATACACACCTGAATGGAAGTTATGAATTGGACTTGTAGAGTTCTACAGATTGGACACTTACCTTTGGGATGTTGAAGATTTAAGTTTACATTGAATTCCGCATAAAAATAGAGTAGAGAAGAACTTTATGTTTTTGTTCTTGTGAACTTGAGATAAATATATATGTATGAGTTAAACAAATGTATCAGTGGTGGGATCCAAAAATTTTAGTAACAGGTTCCCATGGTGGTGGGATCAAACAGTGGCATAGTGCCAATGGGGCTGGGCAGGGCAAGACGGGGGTGGGGGCGGGCATTCCGGGGGCGGGGCATTAATAATTTATCTGTTACTGTAAAAAACTCTTACTGTAAAATAAAGTTCCTAATTTCCAGCTGATATCTTTCTGTCCATAATTTAAACTCATTAGAGCAAGTCCTACCGTCTACTGCCAACAGAAACAACTACTTCTCCTCTAATTGACTGCCTGTCAAATACTTAATACTTTCAAATACTTAATTTTGTTTCTAGAAATCAAAAGAAGGATACTTTCCTTAAACAAGGAACTTTATCATATTTCTAAAACATGTTTTTAAAACAGCCCACCAGGGAGAATTATCCCGTTTTTTACCTTCGCTAACCAGCCACATAGGAAACAACAGGACTTTATAATTTTTGGACCTAATGGAATTTCTAACAGAAAAGCAGACCCAATTAGTAACCCCCTCTCGGCACACACAAATAATTAGTAACCCACTCTCGAGAACTGGTGAGAACCTGCTGGATCCCACCTCTGAAATGTATCCATATATGTATATGGCAGTTGTAATGAGAAATAAGACAAACACAAATGTACATGAATAATAACTTTATTAGACACGACAGCTGGCGTGCAACAGGTATTTTTGATTAAATGCAATCCAAACATATTCCTGATTGGCTAGCAGTCAGATCATGAGTGTTGAACAAGGCTTTTTAAAAATGGCTTGTGTTTTAATGTCTTATATTTTAATGGTAAGCCACCCTGAAGAGGCAGTATAGCAATATTCTTTTTTAAAAAAAAAAAACCAAATAACTAAGCAAGATAAGTTCAATTGGCAAACAGGTTTGCTGGAAAATTCACAGCATCACTAGCAGACCAGCTCACATTTCTGCGTTCTTGCTGATTGTGTTCTGCGTTCTTGCTGATTGCTGAAATATTAGAACAGTCAAAAGAAATATTGGAACATCAGAATGGTAGTAAACTCCAAGGTTCAAACCATGACAGGCCTTATAGGTTGAAACCCGGTACTTTGAAAACTTGTGTCTAATGGTAACAGGAAGTCTAAGCAAGCAGTGGAGCAATGGTGAAACTGGCCTTCAACAACCTACTCTTGTCAATGAGTAACCCATTTTCTTTTGGGTATCCTGTGCGGACCAACATTAACTTTTATCTGCAATGCCATGTGTCTAAATTGCCATATGTCTGAAGTTAAACAGAGTGCTGTGCCATAAATTCTTGCCCAGGAAATTAACTACATAACTTGTGATTACTTATGAGAGTATACATAAATGTTATCTTTTCTTAATAATATTATTATTGCTTTGTTGAAATTTTGAATTAGGAAAATCCATACCAAGTACATGAGCAGTAGTGTAATCAGTCTCTTGTGACTTGTAGCTGAGATAACTGGACAGCTCTTTAAATGACCAGTGTAGTCTAGGACATTCGCTATATGGATTTGAGCAACTCAATCTCTTAGGCTATTTCCTCAGGCTAATTATTTGTGAAATAATGATTGTAGTGCACCTTGTACAATAAAAGTTTTATATACAAAATTAAAAAATGGTCCAGCCTCCCCCCTTTCATACAGGTCCCACTTGATTCCAACACCAGATAGTTAAGCAAATGCTTAATTCTGTCCCACCGAAATCAGTATGATGAAAAACTGCTTAACTTTGTTTGGATCGTGGCCAAAGTAATTATTTACCAACGATCTCTCAGACTGCTGACGAAGCTCAGTTTCCAGCCCAGCATTTTGGCCCTAGGATCAGATTTTTTAAAAAATTTTAGTTTATTGCCAAGTACCTCCCTGGGCATTCAGCCATATTACCTTTTCCTACAATAAGTAATAAATCATTTAAAATCATAGACAAATGTTGCAAGAGCACTAAGGTTCTTTAATGGAACACTGTGATCAGCAATGTCATTCATGGACTTGTCTAACCAAGCTTTGCTTTAGTTAAACTCTTTTTTTAAAAAAACTATTCTGTTGATTTTAATTCAGACTTTAAGAAATTAGTACAAGTTATGACAACAATGCATTTTTCTCACCTCCATCTAATTCTTAAATTTGTTCTTTTTTGTCTCTTCAACCTTTTCCTCACAGTCTCACCCTTCTAAGACGGTTTTTCTTTATTAAGAATTTTGGATTGCTTTTGATGAATGTGAATTCAGATTGTGGCATGACTGAGGTGCCACCATCAGACAAGGAGGGGCTCCTCATTGTCTTTCCTGCACTATCCTCTAGGCAACCTCCTGTCTGATCAGTTGCTGTGCTCTAACCATCACAGTGAAGCATCACTTACAATTCTCCCACTTTTTGTGCTATGTAGACATACATATGTAGGCATTCATAGGAATGAATGATTTGGGAATTCTGAACTTGGCTCCAGGTTGGGGATTTAAAAATCCACACAATAGGAGAAGGAGAAGAGGTTTTTTTATTTATATTTCCCATTTCTGAACCATAAGGAGTCTCAAAGTGGCTAGAAAACGCCTTCCTTTCTCCTCTCCACAACAGACACCTTGTGAAGTAAGTGAGTCTGAGGGAGTTCTGAGAGAACTGTGACTAGCCCAAGGTCACCCAGCAAGTTTCATGTGTAGGAGTGGGGAAAGAAACCCAGTCCACCAGATTAGAGTCCGCTGCTCCAACCTAGTTCTACAGATCAGAATCCAGACAATCTTAACAACTATACCACACTGGGACAGATACAGAAAGGGGAGCTGTTACTGTAAACTTGGAGAAGCCTAATGTTCGCAGAAAAAGTCCAAGAGCAAAATGAATAAATAAATTAGGTGGGAGATGAAAAGGGTTGTTTCCCATGTTAGAAGTTACAAGTTGTCCAAATGCAGTGGCGTACCTTGGCAAACTGGAGCCCTGAGCAAAACCTGAGTTTGATGCCCCCCATGGGCAGCCACTCTCCCCCCCACCGCGTGGACTCCGCCAAACAATGATTTTTTTTTTTTCCACTCAGGTCATTTCAAAAGTCACCATCATATCATTATTATATAGAACATGCCCCAATCCCTTCTACGTAAAATCTGAACACAGCAATGGATCTACATGCCAATATATCAGCAGAAATATTTTTTTTTGAAAAACATTTTCAAAATGTACTTTCAAAAAACTGCCTTTTGTATTACCGCTATGAAAACATTTTTTTATGGTGTTGTGATCCAGTCCCCCCCCCATTCATTGGGGAAAAAAACAGCATCACTTTCTTTTAATGTTATTTAAATCCCGGGGACCCCAGATTTCATCCCTTTAAGGTGGATTTAAAAGGAGAATCTAATTCCCTAGAAGTTTAAACAAGTGGGATGCTGGAATCCACCCCCCAAACAGTAATATTTTCAATGGTAAGTTTTAAACTAAGGAGCCCAGGATTCCCTCCTTTTAAATTCTACCTTTAAAGTGGGAGAATCTGGGGGTCCCCAGTTTAAACAATTTCTACTTGAAAGTGGTATGCTATTTTTTGGGTGGATTATCCCCCCACACCCCTGAAAACAGAGCATCATTTTCAATGCTTCTAAAACTGGGGACCTCTAGGATTCTCCCTTTACATCCATATATGCTGGAAGGTGGATTTTAATGATGATACGATGATGATTACGGATGATGGGATGATGATGATGATGATGATGATGATGATGATGATGATGATGATGATGATGATGATGATGATGATGATGATGATAAATCCCTGGGCATCTTCACGACAATACGTGGGCTGCTACAAGTGGACCCGCTAACCATCCAAAATAAAGAAGTATAGCGCTAGCGGAAAATCGCGGCCATCATGGCTCTTCTTTGGTTACTACAACTCAAAAGCCGCCAGAAAAAAGAGAGGATACTTGAAGCGGATGCGTACCTAATTGTGGAAACAACGCTACACAGATCTCGCCAATACCCCAACTGAGCAAAGACTGGCAGATCAAAGGCGATTCACGCTCAAGGACCGGAATTTCAAAGTAAGTTTACAGAGATAGAACTGGAAGAAGTCCAGGTAAAATTGTGAAAAGAAAAGCAACTGTAACATCAGAAGAAAAGAACAGTAACATACTCCAGAAACAAATTGCAGGAAAGATCATAATAGAACTGCTAGATGAAAACGCCAACACTGGGAGAGAAAATAATAGTAGCATTGTACCACCAGAGAAAGTCCCCATGACAGAAAAAAAAACCTGATATAGGACTGACAGGAAAGACAAAAAGAACTAAGGCGAAAAAGATCATCCAGCTATGGACAATCAAAATGAGGAAAGACACAATGGCTGCCAGCATTGAAAATGGTGCCCAAAAAAAGACTCCTGGCAACCATAACGAGGGATGTAAACATACGGCATTGATGTGACAATTGAAACAACATCCATCAAAATCAAACTAATCAGCCTCATGTACATTGGTAACAATGGCAACTAGTGGTCACAAGAGAACTGGGCATTGAAATACCTAAACCCAGGATAAATCAACCATCAAAACCAAAGTGGAAAATTAGACTGGAGCAGAAGATCAGAAAACTAATATCAATGCCAATAACCTGAAAAATATGAAAGACCAAAGATTAAAAAATGGCAAGATCATGAAAGAATTAATTAGAAGGTACTGGCTAGACACTAGAACAATTGAAGAAGCACTGGAGATCACCAAACAACAAATAACAGCCACAGCAATAAAAGTTGAAAGATATGAAGCTTATGGAAACATCCAGTGCGTACAGACAATAAAATCACACAGCAATTCTGCGCTTCAGTCCAAAGGCATTTCTACCAAAGCCTCAACACAAAGATCAAATGTTGGAAAGCAAAAACCAGAGAAAAAATGCAAACACTTCTTAGTTTTGGAAAGATCTGTGGGAAAAACGAAAGAAAGATTACAGCAACAGGTAATGTACGCAGTGGATAAAAAAAGATCTTTGAGAAAGATGTTGGCCAAAAACAAATGCAAGAGCTGGAAATAACAATAAACTGATATGATAACAAATCGGGCAAGAAAGTGAAAAACTGGACAGCACCACTGCGGACATGATCATCAATTGCATACGGCATCTGGCTCCAAATACCCAAATCCAGTTTGCTCCCAGCAATGGCCAAGCCGCCTCAAATGGAAGCCATACGCAAAATTTGGCACCATGAAATTGCTCAATACTAACAACTGGGAAGACATACTTGATTCAGAAAGATCCAGCCAGTGCTGAGCAAACGCCTTGGAAACTACAGGCTAATAACATGTTTACCCATGATGCTCAAACTGTTCCACTGGGCATAAGTACAATAGCAGAGATAACATCATCATGGACTAATTTGAAGCAAATAGCATCCCGCCAGTGGAGCAAAAAGCGAACCAATTGTTAGCGAGCAGGGGTACAAAAGAGATCAACTCCTTGATAGATAAAATGATAATGGAGAACCGTAAGAATCGGCTATCCAATTTGCATATGGTGGTCTGGATCGATTACAAGAAGGTAATTTTGACTCTAATTGCCCCATAGTTGGATCTCAAGGAAATGCTTTGAAACAATTACACTGTGCAAAAACATCTGTGCATTCACTGAAAAAAGCGGCTGAGACAGTGGAAAACTGAACTGACAGTCGGAAACCGAAAAAAACTTTGGAACAGTCAACATTAAGCGAGGAATCAACTTTCCAAGGTGATTCCACTATCACCTTTACTGTTTATCATTGCCATGATCCCACTTCAACAGTAATTTTAAAGAAAACAAAAGTTGGGCTATCAAACGGGCTAAAGACCTCAGAAAAAAATCTCTACTAATTTGCTGTACATGGATGATTTGAAGAAGCTGTACATGGGGAAATCAGACACAGAAATCCAGTCACTCAGTAAACACAGTCCTAATATTCCAAAGCAATGGGTGAGACATTTTGATGGAGTTTTAATTGGAAAAGTGCACCTACTGTGGCAATAAAGAGGGGCAAGATCAACTGAGAGTGATGGGATTGAAAATGCCTGATGCACAACTTCCATCATGCAAACCTGGAAGAGGCCATCACTCTATAAATACCTGGGTATCTTTGCAGCTGGATAACATCAAGCATGGGGCAAAGCAAGGGACTGCTTGTCAGCAGTTAGAGTACACCCAGAGGTTCAGGAAAATTTTGAAATCTAAATTAAACGTATGGAATAAATACTTTAATCAAGGCTACATCAAATAACACCTGGGTCATACCCATCATCAGTTAATCTTCATGCAGCACTTCATCAACTGGGATCACAGGCTGAGTGGAAGCTATACTGGATAGAAAAACTCGGAAGCTTATGACAGTGCAGCACCATGCCTTCACACCCACGCAGCTTAATACTCGATAGAGATTATACTCTTTCCCGGAGATCTAGAGGTATTTACTGCAAGTACAAGCAAAACAGTGGAAGAAGAGAAGCATGTACTGGCCGATTATGTGAAGGAAAAGTCATGAACAGGCAATTGATTGAAGTGGAAGGAATGCAGAGCATTTGCTGCAAAACCAGAAAACCAAACAACAAGAATAAGGCTGGTAGAAAAAATGCGTGATTAAAATGAGAAGACTGAAAAGCTGGTACAACAATTAAAAGCACTGCGTACAGTTTCAATTTCTGAGAGAAAATAAAAGACAAGGTAGATAATGAAAAGACTTGGCTGTGGTTAACAACTGGAACTCTGGAAAAGGAAACTGAATCCTCTTAATTTTAGTCGCCCAAGAGCAAGCTTATCAGAACAAATTCGATCAAGGCCAAAAATCGAAAAATCCCTCAGATGATGCAAAATGCAGATTGTGCAAAGAAGTTTCGGATGAAAGATTGCCCAGACTGGAGGTACAGAGACACAACTCAGTGGCCAAGATAGATCCACTGGAATTTGGCTATGCAAGAATTCATAAACAAACATAAGAAATAACAGCTTAAGAACTCGTGGGGAACATTGTCCAGAGAAAGTGCAATGGAAAATGAGAAGGTCAAGATCCTGTGGGATCTCTCGAATCCAAAACGGACAACATGTTGAAACATCAATACTACATCAGACATCAATCTCGTGATTGAGGACAAGAAAGTGAGCATCATCGACATAGCAGTCCCCCGTGACAGCAGGGGTCACTGGAAAAAAGAACACGAGAAGGTCACTGGATAATCCGCGAAGAATTGAAAAATCAGAAGCTTCAGCCGCCTATGGCACACAGTAAAACCAGCTGAGGTCATCCCAGTGGTAATCGGGTAATAATCACCCCAAAAAAAAAAAGCACCTACATAGGGCAGCACTTGAAACATCTTCAAATTGGACAAAAATTAACACATCTGTCAAATTCAGGAAGGCAGTTCTGCTGGGACTCCAAGCGACAAATGACTGACAGCCAATACATTACAACTTCCTAGGCCTTCTGGGTGAGGCTCGAATTGTAATGTAAGGCCAACAACCAGTAAAAGATCTGGCAGCTGTGAAATGTATAATAATAATAATAATAATAATAATAATAATACTAATAGTAATAATAATAGCTATAATAATAATAAATAATAATAATCAACCTTATTAGGCAGCAAGTACTAGAGAGAATAAAAGCAGGAAAGAAACAAGCTATTGGCAGGAAGCAGGTGGATTTAAAAGGACAATCTGGGGAAATTTAGGGGGTGCCTGCTGTCAGAAGTGCAATTATTATCTGGGGAAGCAGCACCAAAAATCTTCAGAGTATCTTTGTAGGAGACTCTCCTACTGGATGATAAACAATTTCACCCAGGTTTGGTGAAGTTTGGTTCGGGGAGTCCAAAGTTATGGACCCTCAAAAGTGTAGCCCCCATCTCCTATTAGCTCCCATTGGAAACAATGGGGGATGGGGCACTCCCTTTGGGAGTCCATTAACCAAACCTCACCAAACCTGGGTGATATCATCAGGCAAGTCTCCCAAAAAATCCCTGACATTTTGGTGCTGCTAGCCTAAAAACTGCACCCTCTGCAGGCCAAAAGCAGAAAAACACAGAAAATACAAAGAAATCCCACAAACGAACCTGCAGTTTTTGTGCCCCTCACAAGGGGGCGCCCTGGGCAACTGCCCACTTTGCCCAATGGGAGGGATGCCTCTGTCCAAATGATACATCTCTTCATGTCTTTCTTATAATGCTTTCCTACCTGAGTAGAAAACATTGTTCAGTAGGAGCAAGTGCACAGGTCAACTTGTTTGTAAAGATCTATGTAATAGCAATTACTGATATTTTTATTCCTTACAGAACCCAAATATAGTTGTTTATTGGCATCTGTTTTCCTCTGGGAAGATTATAGACCCTGATATAAATCTTTTGAAGAATAAAAATAATTTAAATAAATGAAAATTATAAGAATGTAGCCTATTCACAGTATGTTAGGATATACCATGCTTTTTTGTTTGTTACATGGATTTTAGTGACCATTCAGAATCATTAGTTGTGGTCATTCTACAGCTTAGAAAACATGTATTTTTAAAATGATTTTTGCAAAAAAAATCAATAGCTTTCACCTTTTAAAAAAAATTACATAATGCACAAGTTGCAGTATCAATTTAAAATGAGCAACCATTTCCTCCTTTCAAAACTGGATTGTCAAAAGTCAGTTTTGATGCTCTGTTATTCTATAAAAGATCCCTTTACTAATGGTTACATTTGTTTTATTGCAATAAACGCATAGTGCATGAAAAAGAAAGTGCACAGAAGTGCACAGAATAGCAACGAAAACAGAGACACAAAATGCTGAAGTCAGGAATATTAAACTGGCTAATCATTTCCTGCTTTATGCAAAGCTCAGTATTTTCCTGTGGTAAACATTATAGTGTTATCTATAGAGGTTACATGAGAGCATGGGGGTGGAAGACAAGAGAATGGCAGATCTCAAGGTTGTAATATGCCTCCAAGAAGCAGTCAGAATTATATTAGTGTTTGGGATGACTCCAGTGCAATCCCCGAGGGTGCCATGGTACCCACAGGTGTCTATTTGCTTCTCCAAAAGCAAAAAGCCAATTGCCTTTCCTCTACTTTCTGCTGCTCCAGGAGACAAGATGGTGCTTAGTGCCCCGGAGGCATCAACTTTTTGTCTGCAGGGAGCAACTATTTTCCAAACTGATGCCTCTTTCATAAGAGGAAGGTTAGCTTAGCACCTTCACTCATATTCTGATTTCTCTCTCCCTGGTCTTTGTGTTCACTACTGTTCAACAGTGGCATGAACCCCAGTGGAATCTATAGAAAGTGGCACCTGGGGCAAGTACTGAAATTGCACCCTGTCCCCCACTCCCAAAATTGCACCCCTAGGGAGGGCCAGAGGGACAGGGTGTGATCAATATCCTGCCTACCTCTATAAACCACATCACTTTCCTCTCCACCACCACATGCAGAGTTGCACTGGCTTCAGCAGAGAGAGCAGGCTTTAAAGCAGCAGAGCATCCTGCTGCTGGCCAGAGCACACCTGGCACACCTGTATGAATTTTATGCTGTACACCGCCCAGAGCCCTTTGGGGATGGGGCGGTATAGAAATCCAAGAAATAAACAAACAAACAAACAAACAAACAAACAAACTTTCCCCTGCTGGGGGTCAGGCAATGCCTCCCTCACCCCTTTTCAGCCTTCTCCCCACATGGTACTTTCCTCGGCAGTTGGGGAAGCTCTTTGGGAGTGAGATGGGGTGCCCGCAGCAGCAGCAGCAGCAGCAAGAGGACAGCAGATGCAAGCCAGCCAGTGTTTGCCTCCTGCTTTTTCTCTTTGGCCAGCACAGCCCTCTCAGCGAGTAGTGACAAATCCTGGCTGAGGTTGGGCTGTTCCTGGGCTGAGTAGGATGGTGTCTTGCTGCTGCTGCTACCCCACTGGGTTCTGCATGCTGCTGCGGGGGAGGATGGGGAGACCAGCTGAGTCCTGGCAAGGGATGGACTTCTTCCGGGCCAATCAGAGAGTGTCTTGCTGCCACAGCTGCCCCACTGGGCTCTGTTTGCTTGTGGGGTGGGGAGAGGGGGAGCCAGCCAAGTTCTGGCCAGGGCTGGGCTGATACCGGGCCAAGTGGGACCTTGCTGCTGCTGCTGCCCCGCTGAGCTCTGTTTAGTCCTGGGGGAGAGGGACCAGGGAGTCCTAGGGAAGGGACCAGCTGAATGCACTTCCCACATGATACATCAAAGTTTTGCCTGGGGCATCCACCCCCCCTCTCTCCCCCCCTCCAAATATACCATTGATGCACTCAATAATGCAGCTCCTCCAGTGGCCATAGCATTTCTTTTTTTCTTCTGGGATTGGTGTTTTCTATCCATTTCCTACTCCCACTGTAGAACCCCACTTTGTCCTCTGTGCTGTTCCTGGGACACTGCCAACCACCAAAAACAACATTTTGGATACCTCAATGGACTACAGCAGGAGGGAGAAGCAGGAAGTTTTCACACTGCAAAATCTGTCGGTAGTTGGATACTCATGGGCACATTAAGCACACACATCAGGCCAATGGTCCCACAACCTTAGTACTGTCTGTCCAGATTGGCAGCAACTCTCCAGTTTCTCAGGCAACAACAACAAGCCTTTATTGGCATACGAAACAGGACAAAATTCAGTCTCTCAGGCTCAGATCTTTCACCTACCACCTGATCTTTTTAACTGAAGATGCCAGGGTTTTACCCTGGGACTTCCTGCCTGACAAGGAGAGACTCGTGTTTCTTTCCTTTTACATATATATTTTGCTGCCACCAAGAAACACACACAACATTTTAAATTGTTACAGTGAGCAAGAGAACAAGTGACAGATAATTTTTCAACTAGGCTACAATTTTTCAACTGCTGATAAAACGTATTGTACATGTTACAGAAAAAAATTGAAACACTGCTAAGTTTCCTGGATTTCTAGGGAACAGAGCTAACCATGACTGCTTTGGCAAGGACAAGATTTTGAAAAATGCTTTCGAACTGGGATTTTGAATAAAATGTTCCACTGAGTGTACTGGACTCAGATTACCTTCACAAGGCTATTTGCTATCACTTTCAGATACATTTCAGTGAAAAGGCAATTTTATTTTCTTATTAGCCTGCTTTACAGTGTATTGTTACCATTTTCTGTGTGTGTCACAGTGGTGTGTTCCACTGTGGAGGAGGTAGAAGCCTCATTAGCAGACCTGAGTTCCTTGGAAGAAGGGTTTGATAAAGACACAGTACATAGCCAGGTCTCAGAAAGTCTGCACAAGACTCCTTTGTGTTTTTACTTTTTTGGCAGTAGGCTAATGTGGCTAACAGTCTGTCATTATAAACTAAGAAAAGTTACAACTGCAAGACAGCTATCCTAAAGACTCCTGATATTGACGAGTAACTGCTTAAGCTCCCAATAGTGTGGCTTTATGCCTGTTTAAAAATAGGAGCTGAGGCTGTGAATGAGCAATGGATTTAGGCCCCCATTACTGTCATTGCCAAGGAGTGCAGGTAAATTTTGGGCATCCCCAACCCTCCGCAGACCATTATTCAGCCTGGTCTTGCTATCTTTCAAAATACTTAAATATGCTGTCTAAAAACCAAACAGCCCCTCCTCCCCTACAGCGTGATTTGAACTTTTGCAGTATTCATCGTGTATGTCTTTGTGATGGTCTTAGTGCTTGTTTGATATGCCCCCTAATTCCTGGAGCACTTTAAAAAAAGATGTTCTCACTTATAGTTTTTCAAGTAGGATTTAGCGCAGATTAGTTGTAATGGCTCTTTATTTCTGAAATTCAGTGGCATAGCTGCCACGGGATGGAGGTGGGGGCGCTACACCCCGGACGCATGCCATTGGGATCACATGGGGGTGGAAAATCACCCCTCACACCCCTTCCCATCCCCTCATCCCTCCAGGCCTGGCAGAAGCCCACAGCAGCAAAGAGCAGCCAGCTGAACTAAGGTAAGTGGTGGGGGAAGGGGAGCAGCCTGGAGTTCGAAATGTGATTCTCTTTACAGTAGCCTGGGAGTTCAGTTCGGCCACAAAGAGAAGTCAGGAAATGAACTAAGGTTACGGGGGGTTGGGGGCGCCTTAGCAGGGCCTGGGCACCATTTTGCCCTGGGTGCCATTTCCCCCTCCCCCACACCACTGCTGAAATTAGAGGTACCAATGTATCCCAGAAGTGATGACTGTTGGTTGAAGATCCTAACACTTTATCTTCAGTTAGGTAAATGACTAAGAAGGGTTGCCAACCTTTAACATGGTTCCTCTAGCTGTCCCTAGCTACAAATACCAGCTGATGCTATCATCTCATGCTACAAAAATATTCACTCACCCATTCCCATACATTAACTCTACCATTAGAGCGAGGACATTCTGCACATGCTCAGATACATTCTCTTCTTTCTGAGGTCCAGTTCTTCTTTCTGGGCTTGTCTACCTATTCAACAATGAGCAATGAAAGTTACTGAGAAATCAGCTTCAAAAGATCTTGCCTTCTTCCCTAACTTTTTGAGTTGTTTCATGACTCATACTACTCCTTGCCCTGAGACCACATATTCTTTTCAAAGAAATAGCACCTTCAGATTAGCTCTATTTAAGGATGTTTTTTAAAGGTTGCTTCAGCAAATAGCCCTGTATTGAAGGCTGCAGGAGAAATTTGTAGGAAAGTGCCAATTCTTATATCTCTGGAAGAGGGCTGCAATGCAGTTGGAAGGAACGTGGGTTGAATGTGCGTGCACGGCAAAACAATTTCCACATCCATTTCATCCAAAAAAGTACATTATCCCTGCCCCCAAAAGGTTTTGGACTTATTCTTCTCAGATACCAGACCTCTGTACCACATGGCAAACTTCTTTCTCAGCTAGGGATGTGCAGTGGATATTTTTATAAAGAAGATTACACACAAATAGGGAATGTAAGAAAGGTTCCTAAGCGTGGCCATGGTTATTTCTGACATTTGGAATCTATCAGAAACCTCCCAGATCAAATTGTTATTTTGGTACCTCACTGCTTTGTTTGGTTTTCTTCAGTCAGTTGGAAGATGCTGGGACAGTAAGGGAGAGAGTGACTCAGCACCAGCAGATATATGCATGACAGTGACACGGTCCAATCAAAGCAATTCTCACCAACTGGAAAAATCCAGATTGTCACTTCTGTGTTCAGTTTTTCCACTTTCACCTGACACTGCTCTGCCTCACTCTCTTGGGGAGGGTTTTCTGATTCTACACAACTGCACATACTGATTGCCTGAGGTATTTGGGGCAGCACTATGTGAGTGTAAGCAAGCAGTGGCGTAGGAGGTTAAGAGCTCATGTATCTAATCTGGAGGAACCTGAATGATCCCTCAAGCTCTGTCACTTCTGAGTTGCGGAGGCAGGCTTATCTGTGGAATTCAGACAGCTTGTTCAATTCCCATATATTACATACAGTTGTGGGGTGACCTTTGGGTTAGTCAAAGCTTCTCCTGAGCTCTCTCAGCCTCACCAATTCTCACAGGGCCATTGTTGTGAGGGGGGAAGGGCAAGGAGATTGTAAACTCCTTTGAGTCTCCTGCAGGAGAGAAAGGGGGGATATAAATCCAAACTCTTCTTCTTATGCTTTAGTTTGCTGTAAGAGGACAGATGTTGTAGGGAAAAGGCACAGATATTTTCTATTCTCCTCACCAGTAGCTTGATATTCTCCTCACCAGTAGTTTGACAGAGGCAGCTGGTCTGCAGACCTAGCATGGGAAATAGTTCACTTTGCATATAGTGGAAGATAGGCAGCAGGAGAAGGGGGCATTGAGGCAGATGCCCAAATGATTTCACCTGCAAAAGAAAGGTACTTTTAATTGAAAACAGGGGAAATTACAATCAGGTTGATTTATTAATATATTTAGCATTATTTCTTATAATTAAAAGAGTCTGATTCAAGGTTTGTTTGTTTTTAATGACATATAATCTCATATTGAGTCCAGCTTTTACAAGATTTTTACATGCTCCTAGTCACAGGTTGTAATGTCCTCATGCATTCTTTGTGGCCACTGTTGCTCCTGTTAATCAGATGGGTGCCTGTCACTCTATACTTAGAACTTAATGTGCAAGTCCAGTTCAGAGTGGGCACATGGTGTGTGGAGATACGGGGCTTAAATCTGTAGAATCATACAGCCATACAGGCCATCCAGTCCAACCCCCTGCTCAATCCAGGATCAGTTTAAAACATTGCTGACAATTGTCCGTCCAGCTGTTGCTTGAGGACTTGTCACTGAGGGTGAGCTCACTATCTCCCTAGGCAGCCAGTTCCACTGCTGAACTACTCTCACTGTAAAACCTTTTCCTAAAATCCACTTGGTGCCTTTCTGCCTGTAATTTAAACTATTATTGCAAGTCCTATCTCCTGCTGCCAACAGGAACAGCTCCCTCCCCTCCTCTAAGTCACTGCCCTTCAAATACTTAAAAAGAGCAATCATGTTCCACTGAAACCTCATATTTTCTGGACTGAATATTCCCAAGTCCCTCAGTCTTTCTTCACAGGGCTTGGTCTCCAGGACCCTGATCACCCCAATTGCTCACCCACTCCATTCTGTTCACATCCTTTTTGAAGTAAGGCCTCCAGAAGTGCACACAGTACTCCAGATGTGGCTTGACCAATGCAACAGGACAATTGAGTGTCCTCCCAATTGGATGTATTCTGCAAATTTAATGAGTAGTTCTGCCACACCCTCATCTGGATCACTTATAAAAATATTGAAATGTACTAGGCTCAGAACCAAGATCTGTGGCACCCTACTGGACACCTCCCCTCCAATCAGATCCCCTTACTTTCCCCCCAACCTGAAATAGGCCTATTTTTGAATCTCCCTCAGGTTAAGTTCACTGGATGACCTTGAACCAGTCACTCCCTTTCAGCATAACCTATCTCTCAGGAGTTGTGAGAGGAAAAAATGACAATCCCCTCTACTTATACCATTCCAAGTTCCTTGGAGAGATGATGGAATATAAGACGAAGGACTGAGTGAATAAATGAATGATCTCCTCACAAGACAATGACTAACAGCACTTCATGGGGGGCGGGGGTGGGGGGCCGGGGGAGGCTGTCATCACAAAATATCCTTAGCAGGAGGCAAAAGTGAAAAAAAAATGTTGACAACTTCTGTACATTGCCTAATTGTTTTGAAATAAAACTACACTATTGTCTGCAAGCTGGTCAACAGAGGAGGGAACATTAATTCATTAATCAACATTTACCACTACTTACTGTATTCTGCTTTAGGCCCAATACAGGCAGATTTTGCATACATACACACACACACAAAATCAGATTCAAGGGCATTCTGTTTTTGTCATTTTGTTTCTTTACAAAATGTTCTTCAACTTTGCCAGAATGACACTTGTACAATACTCTGATCTTTGGAATATTTTGGTCTCCTGAAACACTATTTGAATAATATATCAGGCTACATCCCTTGATATTTGGAGAAAGAAACGAAAATAAATTAGTATTCTGTAGAGAACTGTCAGTCAAGGGAATTTTTTAAACAACTCACTGCCATGTGTAGATTTTTGTTTTTATTAATTAAAATATTGTGTAAGGCTGCTTCATATGATTTATTTATTTTATTTCATGCACTGAGATGCTATTCCCAGGTTCAGATATAGAGGGGATGAGAGGGGGCAGCTGCCCTGGATATAGGAATAGTCGGGGCAGTGGCCAGAAAGGAGGTGGTGGTATGGCAGCAGCAGCCACTGGTCAGAGGCTGTGGGTGGCTGCCTGTTTGGCTGCTGTGCGCACCATACTGTTGGGCATGTGAGGTGGGGTGATGATGCACCTCCTTGGCAGTCCATGTGATTAGGAAGTGGTATGCTGAAGCAGAGGCTGCACAGGCTCAGCTTGGCTCATGGCCTATAGATGGAGCCACAGCTGGACATCCCTGTCACAATTCTCATGCCCCTTAATCTCCCAGGCTTTGGGACCCGGGACACACAATACCTCTGTTTTGTCTGGATTTTCTAGCTTTCATTTTTAAAGTCTGTAGTTGTGCATCATTTTTTCCCCCAACGGAGACCCAACGTTAAGGTGACCAGACGTCTCGCTTTTGGCGGGACAGTCCTCCTTTACACCAATCTATCCTTCGTCCCGCGGGGTTTTGTACCTGTCCCGATTTTGCCTTCTGGGGTGCTCCCGGTTCCCACCCTGTCACAGGGCGGGAAACAGGGTGAAAATTCCTGGTGAAGGCAGTGCGGCTGTGCCCTCGCTGCCATGCAACAATGGGCCCTGGGAAATCGGAATGTTTGATTTGTTTGCAAGAAAGCCAAGTTCTAATCACCATTCTGTAATTAAGTTCATTGAGTTAACTTGTGAAAGACACAGACATTACTTGAAATCAATTGGCCAGCCGTATAAAATGCAGCAACTTCGTGAAAGTCACCCTTGGGGAAATGCTGTGATTATAATGAGACAATTGCAGACATTTTAAGTTAAATCTAGTTAATGTCACTAATTGCAAGGGTATCCTGAATCTGTTTGAATAAATATTCCTGTGTGTGCTTGAAGGCTCCTGCCCAATTTAAATGGCTGCATTATGAAGGGTTAGTGAGAAGGTATTCTTTTGTTCCCGGGTAAGCAGGTTTATAGTTGCTGTGGCAATTCTTCTAATCTTGGAAGCTCATGCTTAAGAATTATATTAATAAATAGTGAAGGCTTGCAAACAATGTTAGGCATACAGAGTACACTTCTTGCTTGTTAAACAGTTTAAACTAGGAATGCTTTCCTTTGGCTGTTCATTTGCTATGTTAAATTTCTTGTCAGTACAAAGTCATTCCATTACTTAGGATCTTTGATGATTAAAAAAAAAGTCCTAAGGGTTACAGTTAATATTATGCTGGCACTCTACCTGGTTTCACTGCCAGGCCAGATAGTGCACCCTGGGATGGTAAAATAGCATGGGAGGGGGTGGGGGAGCATGCTGAAGCTCCTTCCCCACAAATCACGATAACAATTAGTCAGATATTGTGTGCATCAGAATTTAAGAGAACCTGCAATCAAACCCAGATTGTGTGCTCTGTAATGTTTGAATGTGTGATCTAGAGGAGAGGCTGGCTTTTAAAAAAAACAGTTCAAGGAGGAGATGAGAGCTTCAGTTAAGGACAGGGAAGTGTATGATTTTTGAACAATGGAAAACAAAATTGTAAAACTGCAAGGAACTGTATTGCCATATCGTGTGGGTACTCGTGTTGGTTCCTAAACCTTTGTTTCATTGTAGTTTGAGTGCTCAGATGGTGTAGCAAGAGAGCATTCAACATTTAATTTTTTAAAAAAAAAATTCTGACTTTGAAAAATAGTCGGAAAACGAGGCTCATGAGGCATGTGTGGGGAGAAGCCAAGTCATTTGTTATTGATGATGACACAGGCATTATACAATAGTTGCTTTTTGCACTCATGCATTCAAATTCCACACCACTCTTACACTCATGATTACTGCATACTGGGCAAAACTTTAATCTCTCCAGCAGAAAAATATTGTGGCTCAAACACTGAGAAACTGCAGTATCCTTGCCACAGATGTGCACTCTAAAAGCATAAACCTCGGGATCCCATGTCACAAATGAATAATTAGCCAGAACAATTAATCTAATGGTCTGAAAGCCTTTGTTCAGAAGAGCCAGACGATCTCTCAAATAACCAGCAAGAACACTCCAGAGTTCTCCTGCAACAGGTTTAAAGGTTAACTGCTTTACTAGACAGAAATAAGTGCTGTGACCATTTGCAGCTCCTGGTGTGTGTTACATTCTCAAGGGCAGAAAGCAGCACACAAAGTTGCCGGCAGAAATTGGGCCAGTCTCTGGATTTCACTTAGTCTTTTTCTTTGAGGTCGTATAGCAACATTTCCACAGAGTATAAAGAGGTTTGGCATGTGAAGCTTTCCACTGTTTATCATCCTCCTCTTTGCAGGAAGGGGTTCTTTATAAACTTGTCTAACTGAAAGTGAAATTCACTTATAATCATGCAGGGAGCTCCCCAGGAGAAGGGAGAACTGGAAAAATGTCACCTGGCCTTTTAGATAATTGTCAAGAAAGCTTTCTGACCTTAAATAAAAATGGTGCATTGCAATTTTTTTCAAGTTGCAGATTCTTTCTTTCTGTGAGGGTACTTGAGAGCTGCATGGGAGGAAACTGATAGCATTAGGCTCTGATGTTCTCAGAAAACATTATCTCCCTTGGCCAGCTGCTCAGAGGTTCATAGCTTACTGGTATGTTAAGCAGAGCAATCCCTCCATAGCCCCTGCCTCTATCATGAGTCATGTACTGAATTAAGTTTACAAGTGGGAAAAGCCCAGCCATTGCAGTCAACACCCCAAGTAAGGCTCAGACATGGGGTAAGAGGGTCATCTTTACCATACCTCAGGAATAATGAGGACCTTACCTACTCTGTAAATACCTTAACATAACTTAGACATCTCAGAAATTAAATATTTCTCTACCTGTCTGTCTCTGAGCTATCCTAGTAGTTACCCCTTCTATGCTTATTGACTTCAATGGACCTAGAATGGCATAATATTGCTTATCATGCCTTCATCTATCTATATATCCATCCATCACATTTTTGCTCCACCTTTGCTTCAAGGAACTCAGGATTGCATACATGGATAGCCTTTCTCCTGTTCTGTCATCTGCTTCTTACATGGAAATCACGTGCAGATGGGCTGCAAGCAGAAGAAACCTTCGTGCAAAACCTTCACCAAATGGCAGAGGCAGGAGAATCTCTGCAACTGTACAAAAAATGGCGGGCACAACTCTGAAATTGGCCAGAGCTCTGTTGGTCAGCAGGCGGCAAAAATTAACTGTTTTGGCTGGCAACATTTGTCTTCTCCATGCTATAGGAATGAAAAAAGCCAGAACAGATCTTTTTCATATGTCTGCAGGATGTTTTGTTTCAGCTGTGTGGAAATGACCAATTATACAGGTGGGACAATCAGGTTTGTTTTTCTGACCCAGTCAACACCCTTTTTTCCCTGCACAGTTTGAGAAATTTCTGCCCAAAATGGTGCTTTTATCAGTCTCCCCACCACTATTAGGAGCTCTTACTGTTGGTTTCTCTGCAGATTCCCCACCATTTTGTGCTGCTGCAGAGATTCTCCGTTCCATCTGTCATTTGCTGAAGGTTTGTGATGGAGGTTTCCTCTATTTGCTGCTCATCTGCCTGCAATTTCATTGTAGAAAGTACATGAATAAAGTTAGTGATCAGCGCATGTTGTTGTTATTCTTTTTTTGAGGGAGATGTCTTTGAAGCTGAGATCACATGATATGAGTTGGCAACTTGTACATGTTTCGAGTCATCATAGCTTTGAAGACACCTTACTCAAAACAAAAACAAAAAGGAAAAATGATACATGCATGGGATCGCCTCTCCACACTAACTTTATTTATGTACTTTCTACAGTGAAATCACAGGTGGATGAGCTGCAAGCAGAGGGAACCTCCACTGCAAACCTTCACCAAGTGGCAGAGAATTTCTGCAGCAGCTCAAAATAGCTGGTATAAACTGCAGAGAAAATGAAAGTGAAAGCTGACAAGTTGGACAGGAAAAATAAAATGTTTCCTGCTTTCTGCATATCCAGCAGGGAACATTTTGAAAAAAGAAAAAGAAACTCTATTTAGCATTTTTCCCCATAAAAGGTAAAGGCATGTTAGGGCGACGATGTTTAGCTGCTTGCACCATCTTCTCCCTTTACCCTCACCGGGACCGTTCATGCAGAAGCGGTCCCGTAGGGGGTGTCATAACGGCATCGTATACACCGATGCACCCCCAAGCGTGGCCATGCGGAAACGACTCCTGTTAGGGTCTTTTCCAGCTCATCAAAGAACTTACTGTAAATAGTTGGTCATTTTTGCAACTGGAAATGCAGAGAACATGCCTCAGAATACCGGGCAAGCTATGGGAAAGTCATCGCCTTTGTAGCCTGCTTGTAAGATCCCAGAAGCATTTCAGTGTCTAGTGTTGGAAGCAAACTGTTGGACTAAATGGATGTTGGTTTGATATGGAGAAGGTGCTGCTTATCTTCTTAGGAATCCAGTGACTTGGGTGACTAAATAAATATTTTCTTTTTTAGCCAGAAATAAATAAATACACACTAGCAGTTGAGCCCATTGCAGGGGGAAATGCAATGGACTGTAGCTGGGGTGGTGGGGTGAACAAGCATTTTCCCCTGCAATGGGCTTGACCAGTGCCCTCCCCTCTCCCCTGCTGGGTGGCTTCCTACTTACCTGTCAACAATGTTCTGGTCACAGGAGTCCAGTAAGTGGGGAAGGGGGGAGGGGGGGAGGGGGTTGTTTGTGCAGGGAGGGTGGAAAGAGGAGGTTTGGGGAGGATGTGATGTGGATGCTTGGGCCTGGTGGGCTGGGCAATGAGGGAATGGGAGGCTTCTGCTGGGTTTTGGTGGTTGGTGGGGTGGGAATTGGTGGATGGGTGAAGGGGAGCTCCTGTCTGGTCCCGTGGACCATTGGCGGCTTACCAGCGGTGCTCCACAGGATCCAGCCTGGTCATTATGGGGGGTTGGCTTCAGCTGGCAGGGGATTGGGAGAGCCAGGCTGACCAGACCACCTTCTTTTCATGGCATGCAGGTGACCTCACAGCAAGTGCCTCCTCTCCACAGCAGCTGGCTGGCCTGTCACTCTCTGCTGGGTGGACTTGCAGCAGGCACATCCTTTCCATGGCAGCCAGTCTCTCGCTCTTCTTTCCATGGTACTCAGGCAGCCTCTTGGTGTCTTTTGAGCATGATGCCAAAGACAATTAGTTCCCTGCGGGCATTGGCTGAGGGTTTGTCATTGTAACACTTTGCATGTTAGTGAATTGTATAAAGAAGATATGTATTTTGCAGGCACTTGCACATTCAGGTTATGATCTGGTAGGGAGGATGTGAGCTTTTAATATACAAAGCATTTATGATGAGTTGTCATTAAAGCAAATCCTTTTCACAAACCTAGCAAAACAGCATGGAAAGTCTTAAAAACAGATTTCCTGTTGCTTCTTAAAAAGCAGAAGTGAACTCTATTTGGTCTCTATTATATCTGATTGAGGGTGCTATCTCTTTGAAAGCTTATATACCCTGAAACTCTTGTTTGTTTCGAAGATGCTACTGGACTCAGATCTAAGATGTGAACCAAAAAGATGTGAACCAAAATTTATATTAAAAGACTAGGCCAAGAAAAACATTTTATTGTAGCTTTTTCTAATCCTGTTTCAAAGGAACTCAGGATAGTATGCCATAGTGTAAACTCCCTCAATATTATCCTTACAACAAACCTGGTTAGGTAGGTCAAGATGAACAAGACTAACTGGTTCCTGGGTCACCAAGTGGGTCAGCTGGCAGAGGGAACATCTGTACCCAAGTTTCAGTATTTCTAAGCCACTACTCTACGTTCTATACCACACTGGTTTCAACTTTTACTACATAAAACGAGGTGAAGACAGAGAAAGGAAGCTTTGTTTCACCTTCTCACACAATCAAAACTAGATTAGCAACTCAATAAAGGACCTACAGTTTAGCAGTCTTGACAGTTTCTTTATTTGAGAACTGTAAGCGAATGACTGTAAATACTTTTGCAGAAGCATTATGGAAAATGATTATATCTGCCACCAAAATAGTTCTGAGTTCAGTCTCCTATTATTGAAACATATTTTTAAATAAAGGTACCGGTAATTGTTAGGTAGTGAAGCTCCTTGATCTCTTTTAATTCTCTGTTGGCCTTTATGCTCCTTAAGGAAGGCATTCTAGCAGTTCTGTCACTGAAGTCTAACCTTGCAAATGATGTGAAAGATTACTCTTTAATAAAATGCTAATGTTGTAAGAACATTCCTTTTTTTTCTTTTTCTGTGCCTCCCCTTTCTAAGTACACACATTCCTTCCCTCCACTTGCTAGTAATCATTTGTCTCCTTGCAAAACTTGTCATAAAGGAAATCATTTGATTGTATTTATGGACAGGAGTTATTGTTCTGAGGTATGTAGAGAAATGTTGAAAGAGAATGATTTTCTGAGAATGATTTTCTAAAATCCTGCCTAGTGTGAGTAATGCATGTGTATTTGACCTGGTTCAGCAGTACACAGAAATCATTTTCTGTACACCAATCAGTTTTTGGATCTGTTGCTATGTACTGTACTGCAAAAGAATTTTGAGGAATAAAAGACCCTCCTCATATTGCACAAAATGGGCTGAGTCCAGATTAAATTGGTGATTTTGGCCAATTTCCCCTTCCGGCATCAGAGTGCAGATGGTAGATCACTACATCCCAGCATCCGCTTTCAGGAGGAATAGCATTTCCACGAGGGATCGATTGGGACTACAGAAGCGCGCCAATGAGAGAAGCCTTGGGAAAAAAATTCAATTCTGCTAAAAGTAATGGCTCCATCTTGGAGGGCTGAAAGAGTTTTGACCTGGAACTGGTGTGTTTTCTCCCTCCACTGAATAAAGGGCAGCCCCACTGGCACAGGAAGCAAAAGTGCTGATGGCTGGCTGCCCCTCAACCACATAGCAGCAACACCCAAAGTCAGAGCCACCACAGAGCAGCACTGGCATCCAATTAGCAGGGAGGGTGCAGGCCAGGGCATTCCCGCTGGTGGGGGCAATGCTAGTTGGCTTCCACCTAGGGTTTAGGGTCAGGAGCGCAGACCGCAAGCCCTCAGACTCCATTTAGCCCTATGGAAGGCTTTCTGGTGGTAGCAGGTTTTTTTTAGTTTTCCCTGCCTTTCCACGGTACTGGAAAGCCTTCTGGAGGTGGTGGGGCAGTGCAGTAGCCAGTGTTACCCCAGCCACTTTGGATGCCATCTGGATCCAATTCAGGATTTGCAGTATGCAGTTCTCACACACCTGATTGCTTATGTATGTGGAGCATACTGGATCCAGTCACCTTTTTCCTTCCATAATGGGAGATACAGCATGGTTCTTTGTTCAGTGAGAACAGACGGAAAAGGAAGATCCTTACAAATATGAAAGTTAGCTACAAATGGAACTGTTCTATCTAATGTTACTTCTCTCTCTGTCTTTATGATCAGATTTTGCTTTTGATCTATAAGTACATCAGGCTGTGTATAAAGGTGACAATTGATGCAGGTTTATAGACTATGCCTGCTAAACTGGCTGCTTGAACTGCGCCATAAGGCAGATGCTACTACATGATATGCAGATGATATTATAGGGGGCACATCAGGATTTCCAGGCAGCTATTATAAAACCTTACATGTTAGCAGTATAGCTTGATTTGCTGAGAGTATGTACAAGTGAGATTTCCAGAGATTCCCAGATCTCAAGTCATCTTCAGAAGATAAGTGACCAATGATGTTTTGAACACTTTCAAAGAAAATTTCCTCCTCACTTCCTATGTGATAATCCAGATGCAAATCAAAGTTGGGCAGTAATGAAGATCTGTGATTGTTATCATATCTGTTTTGGCCCTGCATGAACTATTTCACATAAACTACCAGTCATATGGACTACTGTAAAATTATCCTTCCTGGGTGGTCAAATTAACACCTCTTTTTGCATGCCAAATTTGGTAAAGAAGCCAATTGAATAGGGAGGTGCTATTGTAAATACGCATGATGAGTATCTAGTTCAGAAAATAGGTATGTAGTTGTTAATTTTTGTTCTGTGCCTCTGGGAGATGCATTCAGCAATCCAGACAATATTTCTGCATTCTTGCTCTTTCAGCTTCACATAGGCATAAAAGACTCCAAAATGGAACTGGTTGTTGAATGCCAGTACATTCATTCTGACCTATTGAAAAATTCACAAGAAGAAATCTCTCAAAATACCATATTAGAAATAAGATAACCAGTTAATTGCATATTACATCTTCAACAGGCTTTCTTTGGCTGTCAAGTGATGCCGACAACTTATGACAACTCCTGGTGAGGTTTTCAAGGCAAGAGACATTTAAAGGTGGTTTGCCATTGCCTGCCTCCATGTCTCAGCCCTAGTATTCCTTGGAGGTCTCCAAATACTTTCCACGGTCGATTCTACTTAGCTTCTGAGATCTGATGAGATCAGGCTAGCCTGGGCTATCCAGGTCAAAAGGCTATTAGCCATCAGTAAATTAAACAACCTTTTCTCACTAGGAGCTGTGTTGAAATAGGATCCTATCCAGGTTTTGTGGTGCAGGAATGTCCATGAAGAGGTTGTGATAAAAAAATTATGAATACTTCTCTTTTGGATGCAGTGTTGGAAGCTTCACTAAGTTGCTATACAGGAAATGTGACCAAATCATAAATGTTTGTGTCTTTATGCTTGTGCTTATAGTTGGGAACTAAAAGCATAGAAAATTGAGCTAGCTAGGCTAGAAGAGAACAAAAAAGGACGTTGTGCCTTAAAAATATTCTTCTGAGATGTTAGCGTGAATAGTGCCCCCTCCTGAAAGTCCACCTCTATTGTTTCTCACAACTGGTTCTGAGAGAAACCACCACCAGCTGCATTCATACATCACTGTATATTATGCTAACATTGTGCTATAGCAGTCGTTCATGATTGGATATTCATAAGAACATAAGAACAAGCCAGCTGGATCAGACCAGAGTCCATCTAGTCCAGCTCTCTGCTACTCGCAGTGGCCCACCAGGTGCCTTTGGGAGCTCACATGCAGGATGTGAAAGCAATGGCCTTCTGCGGCTGTTGCTCCCAAGCACCTGGACTGTTAAGGCATTTGCAATCTCAGATCAAAGAGGATCAAGATTGGTAGCCATAAATCGACTTCTCCTCCATAAACCTTTCCAAGCCCCTTTTAAAACTATCCAGGTTAGTGGCCATCACCACCTCCTGTGGCAGCATATTCCAAACACCAATCACACATTCCGATTCCTTGAGTTAGGCAAGACAATTCAGGAGGTGCAGTTACAACCATACTGATAATCAGTCTTCAAGAGGGAGAAAGCATAGCTTACCTCTTGTTCAAAAAAAGCATCTTCTAATGTTTTTTCTCCAGTTCCACCTCCAATCCCTTCAAAGCAAGCTCTGTATTCCTGAAAGTAAAACCATCAATGCTTTTTTGTTTACTTTACATAGTGTGTCTTTTTAGATCTTTCTAAATAGGTCTTTTAGATGAGCATAAGAACAAAACAGCAGCTGTGGTGGACCAGACCAAAGGTTCATCCAGACCAGTATCCTGTTGACCACAATCACCAGGCAGTTGCCCTAGGATAGGATGCAAGAGTCCCAAGTTGTCTGTGATTTTACTCCCTTGCACAACTGGGATTGAAAACTAGCTTGTCTCTGAACATTGATGTTCCATTTAGCTGGAGTGGCTGCTAGGCACTGATGGACCTATCCATTATGACTTAGTCTGATCTTCTTGTCGGCACAACTCTGGGATGTTCAGCCAATGAATACAAAGCGTGCTTTTTCTTCTCCTTCCCCAGGGAAACACAGGGAAACTCCTGCCAGAGTAACATCATCACAAGCTGACACTGACTTGTACATTTTCCAAGATTATTAATGGTTATTGACAAACCAATAAATGGACAAAACACTGGGAGGTGCATGATTAGGATGTCCTAGCATCTCTTAAAGTTCAGTTGTAGCCATGTGTGAGGGTCTTGATTCTTATCAGGATCTGCAGGGAGAGGAGATGGGCTTTAACCTTTTCAGCCTCTTGCCATTTGGTAGATTGAAAAGCTGTTCCCTATGGCATTATAGGCCTTTTAAAAAAGACAGGTAAAAGACCTACATAGGGTACTTTCAAGTGACTGATTACAGGATGGAAAGGTTAAAACCTCTCTATCTTCCCCACACATCTCAGAATGCAGCTGGGGCCCCAAGCAGTTATAATTCATCTTTCAAGAACCAACAGAGATATGTGAACCTTGTCATATCTAGTTTGACCCAATGGATACAGGTGGGTTACCTGTGGATGTCTCTTTTTATTTTATTTTATTTCGGGGGTGAGGCAGCTTATAAATCCCATAATAAACAAACAAACAAACAAACAAACAAATAAATATGGGACTGTTGTTAAAAAGCAGATAATTACAGGAAAATATAAACTTCTGTTTTTAAGCTTTCCTCTTAGACAGTGCTGATTTAGGCCACTGTTTGAGGCCATTCATCCATTCATTGTTCCTATATCACCTGCCAGCCTGCCTACCACCTTGACTACTTGATTATTTATAACCACCAACCACTGACTTCCAACATCATCAAACAGCTCTGTTATATTTAACTTGTGCTTCTCCCTCCCTATGTTTATGTCTTATTTCCTCATGAGGAAAATGAAATGGAATGTTGCAGGCGAAATGGCATGTTATTTATTGCCACCTGTAAATGTAATTTTAGATTTTGATACCCCAATTTTATCATAAAGACTGTATTTATATAATGTTTTAAGTGTTTGTAAGCCACCCGAAGCCTGGCTATTGTCAGGGATGGGTGTGGTATCAATATAATATAAAAATAAATAAAAGTAAAAGTAAGTTTTTGGGGATGCCACAGGGAGACATGGCCCACACAAAACTAATCGGCTCCCCGAGCACTGTAGTTCTGCTCGTGAGACACATGGAGAATTAAAACTGTGTGTGTTTTTGCTCTGTTTAAAATAGGCTGTACAAATACCTAATGTTCTTTCCCTGGCAGGAGGTGCCATGGAATGCTGGAGACAAAGTATGCCTTTTTTGTTAGGAGCAGTGGTGGGATCCAAAAATTTTAATAACATGTTCCGATGGTGGTGGGATTCAAACAGTGGCGCTGCCGCACACACGCACCTCCAGTCCCTATTGGGCAGGGAGGTTGCTTTAGTAAGCCCTTCTTGGCACTCAGAAAAAAATTAGTAACCACTAGAAGTGGTGAGAACTGGTTGGATCCCACCTCTGGTTAGGAGGTATTTTGTATTTACATACACCATAGTATTCCGCCACGCCCTTGACTTGCTCGTAATCCTCTGCATTGGCAAGCAGAAGTAGGCCTTCCGGATACAGCTTCCCACATGTTGGATACAGCTTCTGCCTGTCTTCTTTGCTTAGTTCGGTGCCAAATGAATTGATTGTGATGATGAAGGCACGTCTGTCTGCTTCAAACTGAACTCATAAAACAACAGATCCCATAATTAAAACACAACTCATAATTCCCCTGAGTTCACAATTTTGCTCCATTGCCATAGCAAGTAGCAAGCAGTTGGCAAAGTGTAAACACAGTGCTCTCGATCTGTGCATAAGTTAGCCAAGCACATTTTCAACCCAAGTGGGAAATTGTTCATTTCCAGATAACCCAAATAACAGTAACACAGGTACACTGGTGAGCTATCTGGATACTGGGCAAATACTTCAACATTCTCTTGTTTGTTTCTTTAGCTTTGGGTCATATACTTCACATCATATAGCCTTGATGCTGTTAAACAATTAAAGAAAACAATGTGAACACTTAAAGGAAGCACTATAATTTCCCAGGCCAGGATTCAAGTGTAGTAAGTTCATGGCAAGAATAACATAATTTTACATGAACAAATGAAGATACCCTAGACTAGACTATACTTGAGTGGGGGCTATGGCTCATTGGTACAGTAGCTGCTTTGCAGGCAGAAAGTTTCAGGTTCAATCTCTGATATCTCCAGTTAAAAAGATCTGGAAGTAGATAATATGAAAGATCTCAACTGATACTTCAGAGAGTTGCGGCAAGACACAGTAAACAATAATGACCTTGAGAGATCATATAAGGCAGAAAAAAATGTACTACCCAACCCCAATTCTTTTCTTCTTTTTTCTTTTGGTAATTTCAGAAGGGAGTCTATCACAATTGTCCATTAAGGCCCACAACAGCCAAGGACAATGATCTATGACAGTAGTTCTTTAAAGTCATTATCAGTAGGGGGGAAACCATGCTATCATATGAAGTACTGGGTTACATCACATGTAGTCCTGCTCCTGACACCATATGAAACATGAAGCTGCCATTTCATGAGTGAGACCTTTGGTCTATCTAGGTCAGTGGTATCTAGTACCTCCCAGGTTCTCAGATGAGGTCACTCACATCAGCAGCTACTGATCCATTTAACTGCAGGTCCATGTAGCTGGAAACACCTAAGTTTGAACCTGGGATATTCTGCATTCGTCATAGATGTTTCGAGTCACTGCTCATTCCCAATATAATCTAACTATTCTTGGGATATGTTCTATGTTCTTAAATGAAAGGCCATGTTTAATAATGTGGAAGAAAGGACTCAAGCAATATGAATTTTTCTAGTCTACAAGTTCAAAAGTCTTGAACTGGATGGCCCAGGCTAGCCTGATCATGTTAGATCTTGGAAGCTAAACAGGATCAGCCCTGGTTAGTACTTGTATGGGAGTCTACCAAGGAAGTCCTGGGTTCCTACACAGAGACAGGCAAAGGCAAACAGCCCCTGATTATCTCTTGTCTTGAAAACCATCTGGGGTTGTCCTAAGTCAGCTGTGACAAGATGGCACTTTCCACCCCCACATGTTCAAGAAGGCAGTAGAGTACAGCTGGGCAAGCCACTGAAGGACTATAAAGAGAGCCACTGCAATGGCTAAAGACAGCCCAGGACATTGATACTTCTATGAACCATGCCTTAAGCTCAGAGGCTCTATTTTTCTTACCTCTAAAAGGGGGCACATTATATCTGCTGTAGTACCACCTAGTTTTTTGCAGAATGTATAGAACGCCTCGAGGTAAGACTGAAGAATGAAACATAAAAAATGAAAACATTATGTCCAAGTCAACTTTGACCTTCTGAGCAAAAAGCATTAAACTTAAAATGTCAAAGAAAACCGAGAACTTCCAGTAATTGTTTTGTGTATAATGCCATTTCTTCACAGTAAAAACATTCATTGACACTTGAGTTGAACGATGCTCTCCATCTTACGACTTGAAAGATGATGATGTTAGATTTGTCATTCTGTAGTTGTTTCCCCCTCTTGTAAACAGGCTAATCTAACAATTGGAATATAGATAGCAAACAAAAGGTTTGCAGCAGGGTGGAAGATATTACAAAGAGGGGCCAGTTTAAAATAAAAGCAATCCACTCCAAAAAGCAATCAATCCCTTCTGAGTAGGCGAGGACGATTCACAATTTATGTATTGTTGAAGGCTTTCACAGCCAGATTCAACTGGTTCTGGTGGGTTTTCCGGTCTGGTGGATTTTTGTTCCTATCATCATTTTCGCCATGCATCTGCTTGGTGACTCGGCGCAGATCTTCAGCGAGGTGTAATGTATCACACACTGTGAAACAGACTTTTCTCTGTGATACACCTCTGAAGATCGCCAAACAGATCAGGGTGAAATATCAAAATCCTACTCAGACCATGGCCAATATTGCGCCCCGAAACCCAGAACCAGATTCACAACTGTTGATCGGAGATCCAACCAGAAAGTTGCGGAGAAGTAACTAAATCACTTGTCATCTGTAAGGGGCAGGATATGAAAGAAATGAGTGAAAAAATCTTAAGACCTGGAGGGATTACTATCTCCATTTGGTTCCTATTCTTTTTGCTGTTAATATAAACATATCAGCTAAATAGATGCACATTTCATGCATCAAACAGGGAAGCAATTTCCCCAACAGGTGATTTGAGCTCTGTTTTACAAAAGCTTATTCTGAGGGGCCACTAGACTCCTATTTTCTTTGGCAGACTTACATGGCAACCTATCTGGAATTATCTTTTTTCAAAGGGTGTCTTTGATCATTACAGAAGTACATGCAGCCATTAGCAGTCATTTCCATGATCAGCTGGCAGCACTCTTCAATAATGACTGAAGTCACAATGTCCAGATTCTATTTTGTTCTTTCCTGCATGGTTAGCTTCTAATATACAGTGACAACCTGTGCCTCTGATCATCATCCATTTGGGATATGATGGGTAAGCATAAAGCATTTGCTCTTCCTATTCCTTGCACATTTACAGCAATCTAAATTCTATGTGTTGCATCCTGTTCTCACTGAATGCAACACTGAATTTCACGGATGATGCAAAGAAGTCAAAACCTTTGCTGCTGCTTCTGTAGTGTGCAAAATCTGCCTTCATAACAGTGGGTGCAATCCACACCCCATTGAAAAATATGTCCTTTGTTCTAATTGCATCTATTGCATTGTTTTAATTTTTATAGTTGATTTCATGTAACATTTACCTTGTACAGTTTGTTGCGCATGATTTCAATGTTTATTTCGTCTAGGTCATTTTCAGACAAGCAGTCTTGAAAAAAAGCAGCTGAAAGAAGACATGTTTAAATGACAGAGGCAAAGCACAGATATGCATAAGAATTCAACATATTGATTCTCACAATCCTCAGTGGGAATATGATGCTATTGAATCCTCTTTCTGATGCTGTCATTTCCTTGGAAAATATTGATCTCTGCAGTATGGAAATCAACTGTAATTCTGGGAGAACTCCAAGCCATACCTTGAGGTTGGTAACCTTAACTCAGTGATACTCAGTGGCTCAGGAACCACATGTGGTTGACCCAGCACTTGTGGCTCATCTGAGCATTGTTCCCCAATATGGCACCTACTCCATGACTCAGGAAGTATGTGCTTGTGGTTGGCTGCCTCCCGAGGAACTTGTAGATGTGCCAATCTGGAGTTCAGGTATCTTAGCAAAGGTAAATGTGGCTGTTTTGGATGATGGTAATTGCCAGCATGGCTCTCCATGACCTGCAGGTCATGGAATACCACTTCCCTAGATAAGCAGTAGTGAATAAGTCCCTGACAGTGTGCCAATTAATTTGTGCCAGTGATTTTTTTTTCTTGTTTTGACAGATTCTCTGACTGTGGGGGTCAAAGTGTGTTCCCTGTTACAGCGAATTCTCTGCCAAGGCTAGTGATGATGTCAGAAAAGCTTCTGCTTGGAGACTCTGGGATCAGCATGGCAAAGCCCAAGAGAATGGTCCTGAAATCACATAAAATTATACCTGATAGAGCCGTGGTGGCGAATTGGCTATGCTGACAGGGGCTGATGGGAATTGTAGTCCATGAACATCTGGAGTGCCATAGGTTCACCACCCACTGTGATAGAGCTAAGGGGTTATGGCTCTAACCAGCACCTGAACCAGAAAGCACCTGGGAATCATGGGTTCTATCCAAACAGCTTCTCTGAAGGTAAAAAGGAAGTAGAGATTCTCTTTGATCACTCAAAATGCTATACTGGTGATAATGGAGCTTGCATGTAAAATTATAATGTGGGACAGGGTCTTTAGTTAGGATATGAATTGGTTGAGGCTGAGTGAAAACCCTCATGTATTCTCTAGGGTGAGGAGAAAACTAAGATGTAACAAAGACAGCTAAATCCCTGGCATCCAACCTAGCGAAAGTTTTGCTTGGGTAGGTTTCCTAGGACAGAGGGACCTATTGGGTCATGGCCTTATCACAGCATTTACTCTCATCTGCTTTCATCTTGGCGGGACACCAAGTTCTGCAGACCTGATGCAAAGAAAAACAAGTGCTGTCATGATAAGAAACAATGTGTCCTGCAAGTGCATGTGCGCAATTGGGCAACTGATAGTAGGCTTACCTAAAGGTGTGTCTACTAATATTGCGTTGAACAGCTCTGCGGGGTTTAGAGCAATGCTGACAGCTTCCAGCTGCTCAAAACGTCCCAATGGATGGCACTTGAGAGCCAGTTCTTCTACAGGGTGCTGATGCAATGTGCCAGTAATAAGCAGAATCACATTGTCAATCATATAGCTATATCTATGGAAAGAATGCAACCTTAGTCAAAAGATTCTTTTTTTTCAGAGAAAGACAAGCAACCAAGGATCTGTGGTGAATAGTACAATTAGGGCTTGCAAATGAAGATTAAAACAAAAACCAAATACTAAATTAAGCAGCACTTAATACAGTTCAGTTTCTGTATATGAAAAGTAACTGAACTGAAATGAAAAAATAATTTATTTATACCCCACATTTTCCCCCAGTGGCAACCACAAAGCTGCTCACGTTGTCTGCTTTTCTTCCATTTTATCCCTACAATGACCTTGTGAAGTAGGTTAGATTGAAGGCAATCTGGGGAGACTGTGGATTCAAACCTCCATCTCCCAGATCATAGAGTCCAAGATTCTAACCACTACACCACACTTGTTCTTGTACAGAGTCAGGCAGATTTGAAGATAAAAATAGACTGATTTTCCAATAGTGTTGGGACGGTCGTTGTATACCTTGAATTAAACTGCTGATATTCCCCATTATGAGAAACACAAATATGTGGATTTTAAAAAGGCATTTGATATACCAAGAGTCACAAGTTCAACTCTCTGAACTGTGCCCTAATGTTTTGAAGGTTTACATCTGGCTGTAGATAAAGCATGAATTTGCCTCTCAAAGTTTAATAGAGTGGACAAGGAAAACTACTGAACATTTTTCTCTCTCTTATGTGAAAATAGCAAGTCAAAATGATAAGGCTGTGTATATCCATATAATACCTGAGGAACTTCCAAAAACACTCCATCAATTCATTTAAAAATACTCTGCATTTACTTGAGCAGATTTATAGAACACTGGGAATAGTTAATAACATTCAAGCACAGTATCAAACAAGCATCTTTATACACAGAAATCGATGATAATCTGATTGTCAACTCAAAGAAGCTAAGATGTTTAATATTACAATGATGCCAAAATGCATTAAAAGATGATGTGTTGGATTCAAAGCTTTTATTCTGCTGAGGATATAATGCTGGGATTTCCATGAATGGCATTGCCTGCATTTGTTCTTTAACATGCAGGAATTCAGGGGTCCCATTTGGACCAGTTTTTAATAGGAAAAATCACCATGAAATTAAATATATATATGTATCCTTGTGATCTCTATCACTATTTCCAGATGGTGTATATGCTATGATCAATAAATACCCAAACCAACATAGAATGTACAATTAAAACAATAGCACAGACTACTTAAAAACCCCATTGCCTATATCAGTGGATCTCAACCTTCCTAACGCCACGACCCTTTAATACAGTTCCTCAGGTTGTGGTGACCCCCAACACTAACATTTATACATTTTACAGATGGAGAATACTGATGCAGAGAGTCTTAGACGACCCCTATGAAAGGGTCGTTCGACCCCCAAAGGGGGTCTAATTGGGACACCAGCGCAGCGCACCAGACTTCTGGGTTTTGCCTCCATGGAGCTGTCTCTACCAGCTCAGATCCAATAGGGTATATGTGACATTGGGGTTTTATTGCCCCAATATGCATCACTTTACACTTGCTCACACTGAATTTCATTTGCCATTTTAATTTCCAGGTCTCCAGCTTGGAAAAATCCTTTTGGCTCTTCACAAAGATGACCTCCCTTCAACTATAAAGGTGGACTTATCTCTTCCAGTCCTGATAGTTTGAAGGGGAATATTCCAAGCCTTCAAGAAAAAAAAATTCAACTAACTGTTTTGGACATGTAGGATACTCTGAGTCACAGGAAGCAAAGGCCAAGCATATACAACGAAACCATTCACAAATCCCAAGCTCCTTATATAGATTTTCTCTTTGTTGCACTTATTAGATGTCTCTTTGTGTGGACTGTTAGCAATTAACACGATGTAATCTACCTTGAGTCTCAGGAAGAAAGGTGGTCTATAAGTACAGTAAATCAATAAGATTATTTCACTGAAGAAATACAGCTTATATCAACAGAAAAGGCACTTGAGTTTCAACACAGTTTTGCCTTTTAAAGGCACATTACATTTTAAAGGCACATTTCCCTCTCTATCCAACATGAAAACTTTTTTATAGCCATACAGTGACCCATTTCACCAATATGCAGGGCTTAGGGAGTAACTAATTTTACTTACGTAATAAAGTTGAGGAATGTAGAAAGTGGCTCAAATGCATGGTTTCTGAAGTATGTGAATTCTGCCAGTAGTTTGGCTTTTAGTTTATCATCAATGATGGAAACTGTGAGAGGACCTGTTTCATTAGCCAAGAAATGTCCATAATCTGTGGTCTGCAGGTGTAATTTCAGGTCTAAAAGAGAAGTGAAATAGGTCATGGAAACAAAACTTTTTGCTGCTAATAAACATGAGGTTAAAATAGTCTTTTCGTTTTCCTTTCCTTTGTATACTATGTGCAACTTGGTTGTTCACACTCAAGGCATGTTATATGTAATTCCATGGTCATTCCAGTGTACATTTTTTTCTTTTATCAAGTTGATGGGGCAGCAGTTTTAAGCAGGAACCTATAAGCTTCCCATCAATCATAAACAGATTGTGAGGGCGATTTTCAGTAGGATGTCTGAGGCCTCAAGATTAAAAAGTCCCTTTACTGCACATATTTCTCTTTGAAATCACAGTACCACTGGCTTCTTTTTTGTTAAGAAAAAGTCCTTAAACTGATTACAGAACTGCACACAACATTCATAACTGCACACAACATTCATAACCTTTAGTATATGTGAGCATCTGGGATCATTAGTGTTTAATCTAGGAACACTCTGGCAGTGTAAGAGAAGCGTATGCTGATTCCAGAAAATATTAGAAGGTACTCCCAAATCATCACTGATGGCTAGCATTTTATACTTTCCTTGATAAAAATCACATTACCTGACTCTGTGGATCTAATACCTTTTCTGGTAGTTTGCATGGTGAATGCACAGTGATTTATATTTCTTTGTAAAATCTGGGAATGGAATTTGGCAAAGGGGAGAGGATAGACTGGGGTATCTGATAACAAAAGCGTCCCTTCATTCCAAATTCTCTTTAGAAGCCACACTGTAAGGGCAGACTCTGAGCTTGGATGCTCTTTTGCACTTTGTCTCACTAGACGAGTTCTCACCAGTGTGTACCTGTACTGCTGCAACTGTTTCTGCTCCAAACTGCACCATGTCAGTATAAACTAAGGAAGTTTCAGGTTAAACAAGATTCAGATGAATTCCAAACAAAACACTGTTGCTAAAATACTGCGCTCGATAAGGTCACGGACCAGTCACTATGCTCCTTTCTAGCCTTCTTACAAGGTTGTTGACAGGATAAAATGGTGCAGGGAGCAACGTACCATCCTGACCTCATTAGGGGAATGGCATGAAAATGATGTTAAGAATAACTTCCTGAACACATGAACCAAAATACTTAGGTGGACCTGGCCTCACCTTGGGAATGCTGGCTTTTCAACACTGTATTTCATGATTGCAGTGCATTGTCATTGAAGTTCTAAGAAGCTAATCATTGGATCACTATGAATTAGGACCTAACCAGGTGTTACAAATTTGCTATGGGGAGGAGTTTGTGATGGCAACTTGTGCAGCAGGACCCACTTTGGATCAGTATCACTGTGCAGGAAGAGGAATCCCTGCCTTCTCTCCTACGCTGAGACATCTTGGGCAGGAGCAGGGGGAAGTGTTATTTGCTCTGAGAGCTAGCACATTCTCACATTACAAAGCTGGAAAACCATTACCATTCTTGGGCAAGGTAATTGAGCGAGCGGTAGCGGCTCAGCTCCAGCGATTCCTGGATGACACAAACGTACTGGATCCCTTCCAGTCTGGCTTCCGCGCTGGTCATGGGACCGAGACGGTGCTGGTCACTGTTGTGGATGACCTCCGACTACACTTGGACAGAGGCAGTTCGGCGCTGTTGGTGTTGTTAGATCTCACCGCAGCATTCGATATGGTAGACCACGACCTTTTGGTCCACCGCCTCTCTGGTATCGGGGTTCGAGATTCAGCCTTAAATTGGCTGATCTCGTTCCTCCGAGATCGGGGACAGCAGGTGGCATCGGGGGGTGAGATCTCCAAGCTTCGCCCCATTATGTGTGGGGTGCCGCAAGGAGCGATACTCTCCCCGATGCTTTTTAATATCTACATGCACCCCCTGGCGAGTCTAGTTCGGAGTTTTGGGCTGCGGTGTCATCAATACGCTGATGACACCCAGCTCTTGTTCACAATGGAGGGCAGCCCGACCTCGGCCCCTGATGCTCTCCAGCATTGTCTTGATGCTGTGGCTGGTTGGTTGAGTGCAAGTCGGCTGAAGTTGAATCCCACTAAGACGGAGGTCCTGTGGCTGGGCCAGGGGGAGTGTCCGGTGGCCTTTGGCCTGCCTACCCTTCTTGGCGAGACGTTAAAATTAACTTTGATCCGCCAAGAGCCTGGGGGTGACTCTGGATCCATCCTTATCATTGGTGGTCCAGGTCACCCAGACAGGCAATTGGCCCCGTATCTCTCCCGTTCTGATCTGGCCACTGTGATCCATGCCACGGTCACCTCTAGATTAGACTACTGTAACTCGCTCTACGCGGGCTTACCTTTGGCCATGATCCGGAAACTGAAACTCGTACAGAATGCGGCAGCCAGACTCCTTTCCAGAGCAACAGCAAGGGACCGGATTACTCCGGTCCTATACCAACTGCACTGGCTGCCGATTGAGTACCGGGTCATGTTTAAAGTTTTGGTTTTGACCTTTAAAGCCATTCGCGGCCTTGGCCCTGCATATCTAAGGGACCGTCTCTCCCTATATCGCCCTTCTAGGCCCCTCCGTTCATCGGAGGCAGACCTACTGGTGATCCCTGGCCCCAAGGCGATCCGGCTGGCCTCTACAAGGGCCAGGGCTTTTACGGCTCTGGCCCCTACCTGGTGGAACAGGCTTCCAGGTGAGATCAGGGCCCTGCAGGATTTACAAAGTTTCCGCAGGGCCTGTAAAACGGACCTGTTCCGCCAGGCGTTTGGCCAGCCGGGATGATATCAACTGCAACAAAAAGCAAACATCTGGCCTCCCATGGGTTCATAAAAGGGGGAATAGAATAGCTGAAGCCATCTCTAGTCTAATATTTTATGTATTTTAATTAACTTATATATATGATGTTTTAACTTTTTATTTTGTTGGAAACCGCCCTGAGACTTTGGGGAGGGCGGTATAAAAATACAATCAATCAATCAATCAATCAATCAATCAATCAATCAATCAATCAATCAATCAATCAATCAATCAATCAATAAAATATGTATTTTGACATATTCACATAAAACAGTGATTGCACATACCAGGAGTACCATAGGTACCACACATCCACTCTGTATTTTGAAGACTACTCTCATTGGAAAGCAAATCAGGACATGGCAGCAAAATTTAATCAGGAAGAAAGCAATAGGCAAGAAGCAAGCAAACAGGCATGGAAATAAATGTATGAAAAACAAAAGAAATTGAACAGACAGAAAACATGCTAAGATACTGTCAAGAAGCTGCTGTCCAGCCGGTAGCCCCCGTCTGACTGTTTTGACTGCAGCCGAAGAATTAAGGACACTGCTGTGACCTTAGGTAAGCTTCTATTCTAGAATTAAAGAGTACATGTATAGTGAAGAACTGTCAATCAAACACATTGCCTCATTTGTGGATACTTCAGTCCAGAGACTGGAGCCATGAATAAACAGGTGTTTCCACAAGCCTGAGAAAAACCACAGGTTTTCAGAAAAATCTAAAATCTTTTTAAAATGCAGGGTTACCTCTCAGATAATAGAAGCATTGAATGTAACTCTAAGAAATTAATGTAATCTGAGATCTGCTATTGGAGAGTTGGTCAGCAACCACAGCAACATTGCCAACCTTCAAACTTTGTTTTTAGTCAGTAAAAGGTAGGGAGAAGGCTCTTTTCAGGGTGTTTTTGGCTCTGCCCCTGCTTCTAGACCTCCTCTGGACAGAGGCCTTAATGGGGCTAGGCTCAGCAGCAACTGCAGGGCAATTTGCTACCATGCAATTTGCATGATGGTGGTAGATACCAGACAACTTGATGGACTCAGTAGCAGCCTCCATACTATTTGTGCAACTTGGCCGGGTCCAGAAATGGCCATCACACAACTTACTTGATCAACTTGCTACAACATGACTTTTGCAACTTGGCCAGACATTTCCTAGGGAGAAGCTGCTGCAGGGGGCGGGGGGGCAGGAGGTGGGGGGCGGGGGGAGGTGAGAGAGAGAGAGAGAGAGAGAGAGAGAGAGAGAGAGAGGAGAGTAAATGTCTGAGGGGGATCCCCCAGTTTTTTTTAAATGGTGGTGGGGCTAAAATGGCACAAACAATGCTGGAAAAAAAATCAGCATTGTTTGGGGTCTACTTTCCAGCTTGCTTCCATTGCGTGGAGACGGGGAGGGGGGTACCAATAAGGTTTTTTCAGGAGAAGGGGTTGGTTTTGCTTGAATTCACACTCCTATTAATGACACCAAATGTTCTGCAGTCCAGATCAAACAACCAACCACCACCACTACCACCACCAAATTTGGAAAGTTATGTTCCAGGGCAACTCACCTTCCAGAGTTTCACACTGTGCTAAGTTGACGTAATCAGCATTCTTCAAGATCCCACCTTTAAAGCCTCGCACCAGCCCTTCTAGGTATCCATGATCCACATTGAAGTAAAACTCCGAGTAGCCTGGCATAGTGGAAAAGGCAGCCTGAATGCCTCCCTTGGCTTGAAGAAGACTGAGCCTGCTGTGTTTCTGAAGAAGAAGTTAGTGAGCAATCGCTAGATTTGGTTGGAACTTGCTATTTCCTGTTTCATTGTTTCCAACACAGCTTAACTTCACATGGCACAGTGCTTACACAACGCACACTTAGTGAACATACACAGAACAAATTCTTTCCTATCAGAAATACAAGGTGCACTGAGCTTATTTTTGTTTTATTTATTTTATTATTTCGGCTTCTATACCGCCCGGTCCCCGAAGGGCTCCGGGCTGAAAGACAAAGAAAGATGTGGGACAGTGAAATTTTGCAGATGTAAAAAGTGTGGCTTGGACCTCGCTGGGCAGCATCTCCCTAAAAGCACGAATACTGTTATATCTGCATGCACGTATTAAGAACCTGCCTATCCCCCCCTTCCATCCGGGCAGATCACAGCAATACATGCAAAATAAATATGTTGCAAAATACATAACATATAATACAAAAAAATGCTTTAAAAGAATCAGCTAAAATCTTCTAAAAGGCTAAAAAGATAAAGAATGGGAAGACAGCAAGTAATACCAGGGGCAATTTTTTTTTAAAAAAAACCCCACTAATTCAATTAGCAAATTAAAAAAAATTTACTCGCTCCATTTATGCCCAATTTGTCTCCCCAATGAGGATCCAAAGTGGCTTATATTCTTCTCCTGTGCTCCATCTTATCCTCACAACAGCCTCACAACAGCCCTGTTAGGTAGGTTAAGCTGAAAGTATATGACTAGCCCAAGCAAGCTTTCCAGGAAGCTTGCTTTCCAGGGGGGAGCAAGCTTTCCAGGAAGAGTGTAGATTTGAGCTTGGTCTCTCAGAATACTCTAACCATTACACTGCACTGTCTGTCAATAATGAACCTTCAAGACGAGAAGTACTTACAAATTAAAGGTATTCAGAAAGAAGATCAAATTCAACATACTATAAAAGATCAAAAAACTAGAAAAACCATCCAAAATTGTAATACTAGAAAGCCTTCTATTTCATTTCAGGTGTTCAAGGCATGGGTAGCAGGACCTCAGAAGATAACCTTGATGCAGTGATGGGGCCATGTGAAGGAGTCCGAGATCATTTAGGGCTTTTGAGGTCACAGCCAGCACACAAATGAACTTGTAAACACATTCATCAAAGGCAGTCCCTTGCAGAGTGTGGACGTTAAGGCAGCTGTGGGTAAAGTGAATCTGGTCCAGGGAACCTAGACCCAACTTGCCCAAAAATGTTTTGTGTGGTTTAGCCCACAGTCTCAACGAATTCAGACCCCATTAACATAGATTGAAGTTGGGTATTTTGTTCAAATGGGCATTGCCTGTATAAGTCTGTGTGGCTTTTGAAAAGTATTGAAGAATAGCTGTATTGCAGGTATGAGCCCTGGAAACTAAAGGGAAGCCTCCAAGTTCAGAGGAAGTATACCTATGAGAATCAAGTCCTAGGACAATAAAAATGTGCAGTGTACCCACTGAGTCCAGGGGCATATCTTTGATTGGGCTCGTGACCCAGGCGCCACTCATCTCAGTCACGTGGGGGTGCATTCAATCACCCCTACTCCCCCATGAAAGCTGCGCACCTGCCTGTCGCCCACCCACTGCCCACCCAGAAAGGCAGCTGCCAGATGCCTCAAGAGAAACTGCCAGCCTCTCAGCCTGGGAGGGTGGCAGCCAAGGCCAGGAGAACGTCTATTTGTGTGCCCAGGGCAGCAATGACCATCTTGGTGGCAACAGCAGCAGCTTTGGGCCCACAAGGGCTCCTGTCAGCACATGAGACAGGGGTCTCTTTTCTGCAGGCCTACCTGCCCTCCTGCCTACCCATAGCCCACTCAGGAGGGCAGAAGAGCATGCTTCAGTGCCCTGCCTAGTTTCGGAGCAGCCACCTCTGCCTCTCCCTCCCCTGTGCTCCCTCCTTTCTCTCCCTCCCCTGCACCCACAGCAGTGACTCCCCCGGTGCTTTCTCCCCTCCACCAGCTTCTTGGGACCCTCTCATGGCTCAGGGGTCATTGTGAAATGAGCATTTGTGTGGAGGAGGTGTGAGATCATCACAAAAGTCTTTCCTCCTGACCTATGTGCATTCATTAGGATTTCCAGTATCTACACAGGATTCCATCAAAAAACTTGGGAGCCCTGCTTTCTCATGGGCATTTATTCTAAATCCAGTGTCATCTAAAAGGACTGCTGGCATCATTTGAGAGGTCAAGTTTATGCCTGGAATGGAAATAAATGTAGGAAAGAGTAGAGTTACTGATTCCAGAACATTTCCCCCCTGCTTCTATCTTTCCTTTATTGGTTTCCTAAAAAAATGTACTCTCTTTGCTTGACTGCCTAAGGTTAGAGGAGACAGAAAGGGAAATAACCTCTTGACTTTGCCTGGTAGATTTTGCCTATTGATCTACTTACTTTGAACCATTTTGAAGTGGTTGTGCTCAAATTCTCAGTTCCAGTTCAAGGTAGTTGAGAAGTCTGAACTTTGAGTTTGGTTCTGTTTCACTTGAGAAAATGTATAAACTGCTTTTGGGGGGCTGGGTTCAGGTTTGGTCTGACTCTCTTCTTCAAAGGATATCCATAGCAAAGAAAATAATGTCACAAAGGCTGAGGAAAATGTGTGGCAGGACAGAGCTGAGCAGGGCAGGAGAGCTCCCTGCAATCATGTGTCAAATCAGCTAGCAAACAGATTTTTTCCAACTCACCCTATATGAAACTTAGAGGCCATTAAGTGACCCTATACAACGGGTATGCATGACAAACCACCTTGTTGAAACAGCTGCATGTGTAAGAATTGTTATGAGCTATACAAATAACAATGAGAAATGTCCTTCAACTTTGCAGCATTGGGATTATTTTGTTTGTTTGCAAAGTAGTTTGAACTTGAATAAATCCAAGAGTGGATTTCAACACTGGATGAGAATTTGCCTGCCTTCTAAAGAAACCTTTTGCTCCTCCATCACTGAACTCCTAAGTTGCACAAAAGGATCTGTACAGACATGTCATGAAGCTATTGACATCTTCACATGAAGCTGCCTTATACTGAACAAGACCATTGGTCCATCAACATCAGTATTGTCTACTCATGCTGTGAGTGTCTCCAGAGTCTCAGGTAGAGGTTTTTTCACATCACCAGTCGATTCCCCACTGAGGATTAGATGCGTGCTCATCACACAAAATATCCAGGTTTCCAGCAGAACTCCCCACTGCACCAACGGCGAACACGCGTTCATTCCGTTTCTGACGTTCCCCCCCCCCCCCCGCAAGCACATGTTATTTTAGAACCTGCAAGAAAGTAGGTCTTTTCAAAAAACACGTGGGCAATCTGGAGTGGTGGGGAAGTTGTGTGTGTGTGGGGGTGTGGGGGTGTGAATCTGGATTCGTTTTTCCCGCCGCTGGTAGTGACGTGTAGCCTCCCATCCAATGAGAATGCAGTGGACTGTGTGTGATGCGCGTGCTGCCTTTTTTATTTTGTGGACCAGAGATCCACATGGATACATAGCAACATGGGGCCATTTTTGATTGATTGACTGAATAGAAGGCAATACAAAGCAGTGCTACACGTATCTACGTGGATCCAACTACATGGAGGCGTGCAGAAACAGGGCTTCGCTTTAATCGCCTGTTTCTTCGTTTCCTCATAGGGCTGTTCTGCGCATGCTCTCAGAGACGTGGATTCGGAAGTTTGAAAATTAAAAAAAAATTCCCACCCCAACATAACGCAACAGCCAATCAGGATAGCCCCTGAGTGGATCGCATGTTCAATCCGCCTCAATGGGAAATCCTTTGTTGCTGCTACGTCTCTAGGAACAAGGATCATTTGTGGGGCAGAAGCTGCAGTGGGGATGCTGAAACCGTGCTGGAAAGGTTCCAGTTTTTCCCAAACCGGTTTGTATCTACATTTGTTTTTTCGGTGGGGAATCGACCACCTACTGCCTGGACCTTTTTAACTAGACATGGCTGAGACTAAAGCTGGAACCCTTCAAAGCAGAGGCTCTTTGACTGACCTAAAGCATCTCCCCAGAATATATATCTGTAAGTTCAAAAACCTATTTATTATTTCATGCATTTGGGCTGGGACTAATAATTAATTTCACTGTTCCTCTTCGGATTTTTTCCTAACAGACCAACATGTGCAGCTTTGCCGTTGGTTTTCTGCATGAGAGAAAATATTTATTTTTGACCACAAGGGGACTCCCTAACACTGTGACAAGCCACATGTCTTGCTTGTGGAAGCATGCTGCAAAGCAATAGAGAGCAAACTTTTATTTCAAAAGCTGAGTTTAGCCAAACCCAGTAAGCAACTTATCCAGTTTTCCTTTATGATTCCATTCACTTCTACCCAATGAATTTAATTCTCCTGTTGCACTCTCTTTTCAGTGTGTTTTGCTATAGAAAAATGGAATTGCAAACAAGCAAAGGTCAGACTAAGAGTTTTTGAGGAAGTAGTATTTTTCCTCACAGGTTCATGAGACTTTGAATCATGAGAGGAAAAACAGAAAATGTTTCTTTCCTTAACACTGAATCAGCTTAAAGAGTCACAGCTGACTCTTGCCTAAGGTTCTAATCACCAATCTTTATTTGGAAGAATATTTCACACGTTGATTCATCCATTAATGTAACTCCTCCTTGCTCATTACTTGCGTCTGCAGGAAGGAGTTCAGGGGCAGTGCTTACTGGGTGGAGAGAACAAGGTTGAAGATTGTGTCTTTTTTGCTTATATATATAGGAAAAGCACAGGTACAGGCCAAGACATACTCCCACAAGGAAGCAGATCCGCAGTATCATAGCCTGAGGGGTGGGGTGGACGACACCTAGGCTAACCGACTGCTGTCTCTTTGGTTACCTCTCCATTGCTTCTGAAACTCTGTTCTCAAACGCAGAGACGTGCATCTACCCTTTATGGCTCCATCCTCTAAGCCAGAGGTGTCCAACTCTGGGGCTTCATATGTTCATGGACTACAATTCCCATCAGCCTCTGCTGGCATGGCCAATTGAGTTTACAGTTTACAATTGGCCATGCCAGCAGTGGCTGATGGGAATTGTAGTCCATGAATATCTGAAGCCCCAGAGTTAGACATCCCTGGTCTAAGCTGTAACAGGTCCTTGTTAGAAGAGCCATCTTCTAACAAGCCGTTCATCTTTTGCCAGAAGTTTTGGCTCCAGTTTCTTTTCAATGTATGTGGTGCTTTTCAATTAGTACATTCCGTTAAAACACACACACACACACACACACACACACACACACACACACACACACACACACACAAGAATTCTTCTCAAGAAATAGTATATTTTTCATGCATGGATGACCTGGACAGCCCAGGCTAGCCCGGTCCTAGCAGAACTTGGAGACTAAGCAAGGTTGACCCTGATTAGTACTTGCGTGGGAAACCACCTGCCACAACAATAAATTCATTATTGCCTTGCCATTGCAGGGAGATCCCTTTTTCTTTTTAATTTTGCATCTTGCACATGCACAGCTATACACGTGCAGTGGATCTTATTATGGGATGGTCAGCATGGCAGTGGGAGTTCACTTCTGTATGCCTACATAGCTATGCATGTGTTGCAGGAAATTTTTTAAAAAGAGAGAAGCGTCTCCATGCAAAGATTCAAGAGCAATCCGGATTGTTTCCATGGACTCCAATCGCTACCTGCATAGTATGCATGTGAACAGGAAAAAGAATGGGTTCCTTTATAATGACTGCAACCAATTATATATTTGCTGTGCAAAATCCACCAGTGATGCCACAATTGGCAGAACTCATCTAGATTCTGGAGCAGGCCTCTTCTAGTAAAGCATTCAGATGTTTCTGGAACTTCGAGAAATGTTAGTGTGTGCCACAAAGAAATGTCTGTCATTTAAGATTGTGACAATCACAAAACTTCTCAGTTTTCTGTTTTCTCTGTAGTTTTCCCCCCTCATGGCGTAGGAGGCGTAGGAGATTAACAGCTCGTGTATCTAATCTGGAGGAACCAGGTTTGATTCTCCACTCTGCTGCCTGAGCTGTGGAGGCTTATCTGGGGAATTCAGATTAGCCTGTACACTCCCACACACACCAGCTGGGTGACCTTGGGCTAGTCACAGCTTCTCGGAGCTCTCTCAGCCCCACCTACCTCACAGGGTGTTTGTTGTGAGGGGGGAAGGGCAAGGAGATTGTAAGCCTCTTTGAGTCTCCTACAGAAGAGAAAGAGGGGATATAAATCCAAACTACTACTTCTCCTCCTCCTCCTCCTCCTCTTCTTCTTCTTCTTCTTCTTCTTCTTCTTCTTCTTCTTCTTCTTCTTCTTCTTCTTCTTCTTCATGCCTTCTATTCCTCTACCTTTCTCTTCAGTTCCTATTCTGGCTCCCTTGTGCCTTTCCTTCAGTCTTGTTCCTGACTAACCTATCTCTTAGCCTTTCTTTCCACCCTGGCCTCTTTCTAATCATCTGGAAGTCCATGTATACTAAGGCTACTGCAGGGCACTGGAAGTCTTTGCCCTGAATGGTTCATTTGGTGTTAATTCACAATGTGAAAATCTTTCCTTTTCCCCCCAAGGTTTTTAAAGTTGCTGAATTTCATGGTTATTACAACTTTGACAATGTTTTAAAAGCAACTAACAACTCCAGTAAGAAAATAAATAAAATACAAAATGTGTGTAGCAGGAAAATATATATATATATATACCATATTTGTTGTAATGCTGATGACTAAGCACCCATATGGTCAAAAATTCTGCCATGTGCTAACCAGATAATATTTTCTCATTTTGTAGCAGTAAAGTCCACATGTTAATTATACCTTATGTAAAAGCATTGTTTGTTTGTTCTTCTGATCAATTTGAACCCAACTTCCAGTGTTTGTTTTTTTCTATGTGTTTTGCCATGTATGGTACTTTTTTGACATGTTTAATTTTTTAAAAAAAATACAATTTCTTAATTATGAACACTCATGGATATTGTGTATAGTAACATAACAGATAGTGTTTGGATTTAGTTCCTACTGTGGTCTTGATGATCACAGTAGGACCATTTTGTCAACGATGTCATTTTTAGCTGGTTTTTTTGCCTTTAGAAAAGTAGTTCTGAAAGAAGAAGCAGGATAACTCTGAAGTGCATCTTTGACGAATATGACACATGAGATGCATAGTTTGTCTTCTACTAGTTAAAGAAAATATATCCCAGGAGAAATGTAAAGCATCCTTGCAGAAAAATATAATTAAGTATATTTTTAGTAACTGGTAAGGTTGAACCTGAAGTTTGCCTCATAAGCTTTTTCTTTTTTTTTAATCAGATGATGTTTTGTCAGCTGAGAAATCCAAAGCTTGTTCAATTATTTTATTTTATGCGAGGAAATATACTTGATTAATCAAACATTAATCCTGCAGCTATAAATATATGAAGGTTTCTTCCAAGGGATTTTGTATTAACAGAAGAACGTGTATTCTATTAACAGTGCCATCCTAAACAGATTTATATCCTTCTAAAGCTTTTGAAATCAATGGGCTTAGAAAAATGTAACTCTGCTTAGGATGACACTGTAAATTCATTTGCTTTGATGGAAAATTGAATGTACTTTATGTAATGATATATTTAAAAATCCCATCCCTCCCATCATCCTTCATGTGATGAAAGTTTGGTTCATAATGTATTATTACAGATAGCCTAAACTGAATTCAGGTTAGAAAAATATTTGTATTAACAAATGTTTGTACAAGCCAAACTGTAGGAAGGACTGCTAATACAGAGGATTAAATCTGGTGCATTGTAGGTATCCACACTTTTCTCTCACAAGCATTAAAACAGGCTTAAGGATAGATAAATACATGTATTTAAAATAAGGTACATTTTAAAAATTACTTGTATTCACAAATATGTGCTTTTGAAGTATTTGTTGCAGTAATGCACATACACACAAAAAAGAAAATACTATTAGTGTTGTCCAGAGAGACAAATCATTGCTTATTTTCCATCACATGCCAGATGAAATCTGAACTGTAATCAAGCAATTCCTCTAGATGTTGAATTGTTGAAACAATCTATTGGTCAGCCCAATCCGGGTTGTGGGGGGTGGGGGGGGAGGTCAGACCTACCTCTGGAGCCATTCTTAAGAATTGTTGACATGCTGGAACTGGTACTAGAAAGCAAAACTAGCATCTTGAAATAACATCCATGTTTGGGCCAGATTTCTTTCCTGGGGGACAAAAAAGCAGCTGGCTACTTTTGTAAAGGCATGGCAAATAGGAAAATAGGAAGAAGATCTGACAGGAAAGTATGAATGTATGATGACGATAGGGACGCAGTGCAAGCAATCAATACTGTTCTAGCTTTGAAATGTGTAAATTCCAACAGAGCTCTAATATAACAACAGCGTCCACTGATTTTCTTGTGGCCATTCTTTGTAGCATGTATGCATGCATGCATAAAAGCTGCACCACTTTACTTGTATTATACATACAGGATTAGTACTTATCTGTTGATCGTTCAAGAACTAATTACTTTGTTTGGCATATATAATGTGGAGAACTGTGTACTGGAAGCTGTTCGTGGGACAGTCCTCTGGCTGACATCTTCTGGTTGTTCCTGCACTTAAGGTAGCCCACAGCTTCTATGGCCCTCTTCCTTTAATGCCTAATGAATAATTATTGCCATAATTAACTAGCCATACACAAAGCCACTTCAGAACCCACTACATAATGTAAAGAATAATAGAAGCCTGTGTTTCGGTTAATGCTACGGGCAGGAAGACAGAAAATCATGGTCAGACACAAATGTTTAAGGAAAATCACTTTGTCTATGATGCAAGAATCCTGTCTGTGCAAAATCATGCCAGAAGAGGCAGCTTTCAGCAGTTCATAATCTCTTGATGCTGCCACTTGCTGCAACTTGCCTTCTGAGCTCTCCTGTGAGGTAACCTTGGCACACGTTGTAATGTTTTAACCGAAGCAGAAAAAATTGAATTAGTTCCTGTTGCGAACAGTGAAGTGAGATGAAAGATGTACTGTGCAGTGAAAACCAGCATGCCTGTAAACAGAATCATTAATGATCACCTTGTTGCTGCCTGGCAGGTCCTCAGCTGGCATTTTACCTTTTCAAAAATGCAAGAGGGGGAAAATCTGCTAATTAGTTTTCCCAACTTTCTGTGTTGAAGGAAGAAACTGTTAATATTATATTAGAGAACAGCTGCTTATGGGACATAATAAATACTTTGCACATATATGTTCTTTATTTGATGAGTGCAGCATCAAGAGGTACCTGAATGTGTGAAAGAACCATCATGGACTAAAGGCTATTTACAGTACAATCCTATGCAGAGTCTTTCCCGTATAAGCCTATTGAAATCATTGCCTTATATATGTGTGCACTTTCAAGTTGCTACAGATTCAGATTGCCAACAAGGCAAGTGAAAAGCAAATGCCATTGCCTTCCTCTGCAGAGACTTCTTTGGTGGTCTCCCATAGTTTCCATGATCAGATGAGATAGGGATATACTATGCTATATTCATTCCCACAGTGTTCCAAGTCTGGAGTAACTCTGCATAGAACTGCATTGATAATAGCTGGATTTTATGCATGGGGCCACTAGACAAGGGGATTGATAGAAAATTGTACATGCCACTTCACACTTTTCTGAGGCACAGCTCTGGAATAAAGATTCTTCACACAAAAGGGCTGACCTAGATGGAAAGCAGATGTCAGTTGTTCCCAGAGGCGTACCGGGGGTAAATGGCACCCAGAGACAAATTGTCTCTGGATGCCCCCAACTTCACCCCCCTCATTGCTGCTGGGTGCCCTGTTGATGACACATGGGCAGGGTCAAGGGTGCTTGAAGGTGATGAGGCAGCAGGATTTCTTGCTGCCTCGTCAACTCCGAGCAACCTCGAACAGCAGGAAGTTCTGCTGCCTCATGGTCTTCGAGCGACCCCACCCATGTGTCATTGACATGGGCGGGGTCGAGGGCGGCCGACTCCACCCCCTATTGCCTACTTCCTGGTCACATGGGGTGCTGATTTTGCACCCCCATGTGATCAGAAGAGTGGCACCTGGCAAATACACCACTGGTTGTTCCATCCATAATATTACAAGATGCCACATTTCTTAGCAGATTATGATGGCTGGTGCAATCTATGAAGTAGCCCTGTCTACAAAATCAAACATAATGATCAATTTGACAAAACGGGATGGGAAGCCCAATCCAGAGAAAGGGTGAATCCCTCCTGGAGTTGGCGTACTCCTGTTTCAGGGGAAACACCCTTTCTGCCAATGCAAGGGGCAAATGCGCCGACAGAGGGACAACTTACCAAGGTCGGGTGGCACACATCTTTGCAGTGCTTGAGCTAGAAGGTGGCTCCATTGCCCAGACCCACCAGCACAAAACACTGCACTGGCAAGGCTAGGGTCATTCCAGGGGATGGAACCAACCTTAGTTGACGTCCAGAGTCCAATCCACTCCCTTATCTAACAGCCACCAGCAGAGATTCAGCATGATTTTCTTGCTATGGGGGATTTTCATCCCCCTTTTTATTTTACTATGGACGGGGTGGGACAGTGTCAAAGTGGTGCCATCTCTGCCTGCCCAACAGCTCTGGATTGCACTGTAAGTCTATCTGTGAGGAGAACAGAGCTAGTTCCAAAATACAATAATATATCTAAGAAGAATATTTCCAAAACAATTTGAAGGCATATTAAAGATTTATACTGAAAATCAAGTTAACTGCTACATCTTATTTGAACAGCCTATATAACAATATGAGCAGTTTTTCAATCTCTGCTTAAGATTGCCAGGACTGCTCCTTAGTCTGTCAAAATAAACCATTATCTTGGGCAAAATCTGAGAATACTTAAATCTGGTGACTGGAGATATTCCACCAGGTCTATGGTTGAGGACAGCACAGGCATTCCAGCATACCTTTTACTCCCCCATGCCCCCCCCCATGTAGAACTGATTAAGGTGCCGTTGGATGTGTAAATGAAGTAAATAATACAAATATATAGCTGTAGATGTGGGGCAGATAAAAGGTAGATGGGTGAATAACTGAGAAGGAGAGAATGGGTCTTTTCTTCAAAAAGACTGGACATAAATGAATAAAATCATGTTGGGTGGCAGCAGTGATGAAGCCAATAATACTTGGATTTCCTTGTTGGGGACTTTAAGATGGTCTTCATGCAGAATTTGTTATTGGTTGTTTAAGCTGGTAATGACCACTGGGAAGAGGAGTTAGTGAGAAGAGAGATAATTTGGCCATACTGAAATCTCAGAATAAGAAATCACCGCCACTGTTGAACAAATGTAGATGGTCATTAAACATCTAGCATTTGGCACCAATCATTAAGTGTTTACTCAGAGTTTGGTTGGTTCCTTTTTGGATATTATTGAGACAAATGTGGATAGTCATGAAGTATCCAGTGATATCAACCATTTGACGTGAATCATGAAGTGTTCTGGCTGGATGAATAACCTCGACCAGAAACTCCTCATTGGATCTAACTGGTATGCAGCAGCATCCACCAAGAACTGAGCCCTAAGAGTGGGAAATGACAGCACAAGGACAATAATCCATGCAAACATCTTGGAGAGAAAGTATGCATAATTGCAACAACATGAAAGTGTCTTTCAATAATTCTTCCTACTGCATTTAGAATCCTGGCCTGCACTTGCTGAGATGGCCTTGAAGTCACACATACCTTTTAAATACTTTTGCTGAACCTCAGTTTTCCAGATTCTAAGGCTTCTCTATTACATTTTTTGGTTCTACCTATTAACACCCGGAGTCATAAATGTGGTAAGACAATGTTTTCCATTGCCCTGGAAACAGATAGTCCAACTGAGTAGACCTGCTTTTGGAAATGTTTGAAGTCTGATGGAGGAATTTTTCTGTTTACCATGTTAAATTATTTGTTGGTCTTGTGGACATGAAACATAGCAAGCTGACTGAGACCATCTACCTGATAGCTTCAAAGTGTCTCTTTTCTTCATGTCATAGATCCCCTTCATGTTTGTGGAGGTGAGACAGATACAGTAGGATGGTGGATAACTCAGGCACAGATGGTACTTGATTTCAGTGAAACAAAGCATCAGTTTTTTAAAAATGCTATACCAGTAGAGGAATCTTTTTTTCCTGCTACAGTTGTGTTAGACAAGTGTCACCCAACAAAGCTATTTTAGATGGTGTGTCTGGGCTGCCTTTGCCTGGAAGTTGAGTCATCCTCTCTCCTCCTGTGACAAGTTTTGGCACCTACTTTGCAGACAAGAATCACACAGCTAAACATAGCTGCCCGCTTAAATGCAGATAGTGAAGTATCAGACGCTCCATCTTAAGCACGTCTGTTTGGAACAGTTTCAACCAGGATTGCCCACTGTGTGCTGCTTTGGATTGCCTACATGGAAATTCCTGTGTGACTAGGAATTCAGTCAGTAGCTTCAAGACAGAGGGATTTTAGTAGTGACCACTTGTGCTAAGGATTTATGGATGACCACTTGCGGATTCAACCTATATCCATCTTGGCTGATGATAACTAACTTGTAGAAGACAGCTGGATTAATCCTTAAAAGAGATGTCAGACATAGTTAAGTATGGGATTGTTTATTTCATCCTCCCATCCCAGTAATGCCAGTTTCCTCAGTGAGTTACTACAGTCTTCAACATTCCATTTCAGCAGCTTTGGGCCCATTTGAATAAAAGCAACTTTCTGGATCCCATTTTAAATTTTCCTACAGCATTGAGATTGGGTGTATCTAAGGTTTTAGTTGAAATCTTCCCATAAAGACACACAGAACAAGTATACACTATTAATGTTATTAGATTTTTCTTCGACCTTTGATACTGTTTGGGAGACCTAGCTGCAGAGGTGTAGCTGGGCCAAACTGCACCTGGTGCACAGTCTATATTTTCCACCACCCATGAACACCCTCCAGCACCCCTGTGAAGTGCTTCTTCCTCTCAATATCTTCAGCCATTTAGTTCCTTTCCTTTTCCTAGAACTTTTTCTGGCTGAAAAAAGGCCTATTCACAGTTCAGGCTTTAAAATGGCCTAATGGGAACTATACTTCCCAGGAGACCTTGTGAGCCCCAAGATCTCCTGGGAACTGTAGTTCCTCAGGCCTTTTTTCAGCCTGAAAAAGTTCTAGGAAAAGGAAAGGAACTTAGGTAAGTGTGGGAAGGGGGGTGGGGGGCGCTGCAAGGGGGTGCCATGGGGGGCGCCATGGGGGGAAGGGGGAGGGGCCTGGGGCAATTTTATGCCCCCAGGCATGCGCCCAGTGCACGGCGCACCCCCCCTTTCCCCTTGTAGCTCTGCCACTGCCTAGCTGACATTGTAGAACTACTTAAGTAACTTCCTGTTGAAGGTCCATTGAGATGGTTGGTTATCCTGTCTCTGAAATTTTGTCCAGTAGAGTTTTGGAGAAGTCCATCTAGTGACCACTCAGGTTTTGATGTGTCCACAAGCTAGTGACCCACACCTAAACAATGATGTCTCAATACTTGAGAATCGGATTAATCACAAAACCTATGTTAGGAAGATTTTACAGAAATGTAAGGACTTCAGTTTGCTCCTTTCTTACAATCTGTTCTTGCAGTTTATTCCTAGATCAATCTCAAAATGTCCCTGTGAAGAAACCAGCTGGTTGAAGAATTTATCATATGAAGAGGTTGTGATTTTGCATACCCAAATCCAGTTAAGCCTCATCATTCCCTAACAATTCCCTAAAAGCACCTTTTGAGTGCTTATTGGAAACTAACCACATCCTTGCTGTAAAACCAAAGTTTTATTTGAATTCACCCTACAAAAGCACACAAAACCATATTCCTGCCACAATTAAAATGTTATTTCAACCATTGTAAAATATTATTTCAACCATCAAGTAGGATTTCAATCATCGTATTCTACTGAAATGTGAAAGCAAGCCTCACACTGTGAAGTAAGTTGGCAGTGCTCATTAAATTAACAATGAAAACAAAAAATGCAAATGAGTTTAGGGGGGAAAGTCCCCATTTTCTTTGCTTGGCACCAGTTTGAGAATGCTGATCCAACTCTCTTGTTAACCCATAGAAATCAGTTTACTGCAAGCTCTAATCAAGATTCTATGTGCTTTGGACCAGATAGTAATGCAAATTTTATATGCAGCATTTGTAAGCCTGTCCATCCATTGAGCACTATATAGGTCAAACCCAGTCATTCTTGTGATTACTAATCAGTTGCCATTGTCAAAATCCAAATCACAATGCCTTGTTGGGAGAGCAAACTGGGTCACGTTTTGCAGTAGTTACGTTGCACTGTGCTGGGAATTGGTACATGGCTACTGTTCCTAATCCTATGCCAATATTTGTGGCAAATGTTTTTATGTATTTATATTAGACCTCTATAGGTAATTCAGAGGTTAAAAAACATGGATATCCTGTAGATATTTTGTGCATGTGGAAAAGGAGGTATGAGCTTAATTTATGCAATTCTTCGAAAAAGAAGCACCCACTTTTCCAGTTGAGATGCACACAAAGACAAATCCATAGTTCAACACATGGATATACAAAGCAGAGATTATAAGACCTTTGACAGAAACATGACTGACATTCGAACTTACAGCATTTAAACTGTTGAACTCAGAAATTATAAGAACAGTAAAAAGCACAGACTGTCAAAACTGTGACAGAAACATGACTGACACTCAAGCTTACTGTGATGAAGATGTTCATTTACACAAGAGTCACTCACATCCTTCACTGGATCATCTTGATCTTTTTGTTTCAAATTTGAATTGAACACTATACTGAGCACCTTTGCACTTGCATAATAGCCGCTACTACGGACTTTCCTGCATAAATTATTCAGCACATGATTGAAAGCACTTGAAGGCTCTCAATCATAGAAGCACTTCATCATGGCACAAGATGAGAGTCATGCAGCTGCCTAGTAAATGATAGTTCCTCTGAAAAATAACTACAACTCCTATGAAGCAGTGTGAGTGTGGTCAAGTGTAAATCATTTTTGATCTGAACAAGTGCCTGCCTTTCCTATTAAAAAAAGACAGCAGGCCATGCAGGCATGATGGGCTAAGAAAACCATAATGGGCTTTACACTTTACACAACCCTTTACACAACCCTGAAACCTCTTTACACAGCCCTGAAACCTCTTTTTATGGTCAAACAAATTTTAATAACGAGAAGTCGTTGGATACATGTTTATACTAGCAGGGTGCTCGCGCTTCGCTACAGGGAGTTGAGAAAAGTGGAATGCAGAAATGCAAATACTCCACCCATAAGAAATGCAAAGAACTCCAGCCGTAAGACGGTTGTGGCCAGTAATATCTTGGAGCATCCTACTTAGGGCCTCGATACCTCCTGTGTGAGCCATGGTGCAGTCATGGTGATGGAGTCCCAGTTTGAGGCTTCATGTCCTGTGGTAGACCTGTCCATGCACTTTGAATGTTGGCATGAAATTGCTCTCTTTCACTTGTCTGTGGTCCTGAGGGTGACATTCAGCATGCTCCCACACAGGCTGTGTGTGAATTTCAGGGTGACAGTGCGCATGCTTCAGCACAGCCTATGTGTTGAGGAGTGCTGTGTTAGAAGGCAGGTGGCGCAGCAGTGGAGCATGTTCTCCCTTTAGCGGTTTCAGCAGAAGGAACAGGTTCCTACATGCTGAGGAGTGCGGTGTTAGACAGGGCCCCTGTGAATCGCTACGAGTTGGTGATCACAGCGTCTGCATGAATTTGTTGAGTCCCCCTGTAGCGGTTGCAGCAGAAGGAACAGGTTGCTGTTGGATAGCAGGGCACCCGTAGTTCGCTATGTGTTGGTGAGAGCGGTGTCTCTGTGAATTTCAGGGTGATAGTCAGCATAGTTCTGTACAGTGTGTTTGTGAACTGAGGGGTGATATGTAGCTTGTTTCCTCACAGTGTGCCTGTGGAGTGGTGGGGTGGGTTTGCATATTTTACAGCAGCTTTTTGGCACTGTCTGTGTGTAATTCAATGTGTAAGTTGCTGTGTGTATTTAAGGCATCGCTCCAGTGGATCAAGCATGCCTGTTGTTTGGTGGGCAGTATCACAACTGGTTGATGGGGATAGTGGAGTTAGAGGAGCAACGTGGCTGTCACTGAAAAGTCCTATGACAGGAAGCTGTAGATGTAAATGCGGAGTACCAATCACTGTTAGAGTGAGTGACTGGGAACTGGGAAGCCAGCTGAAGTGCCCTGGTGCTCAACTGTCACACACGGAATGTTTGGGCAGATGGGCAGAGATGAATAGGAAAAACAGAAAATAGCTAATAACTCGAGTTGACTTCAATATGTTTGGAAATCCTTTCTTATTGAGCGCCTCGGGCACATGAGGAACCGGAGTGCCACATTTCAAGTGCGTAGGTTTGGCGGTTTCTGAGTTCCGTTGGCGAATGAGTCACTGAGTAGAATTTGCTTATATATATATATATAGATTGAAAAAAGCTACAATTTCCATGAGGCAGTACAAGAATGTATAGCACCTCTCAGTCACGTTTCCAGGCTCTTACCATAAATAGCTGTGCAAATGTTTAAAGCTTCAAATGGACTGGGTTTCCTTTTTATTATTTATTTAATCATTTATAAGTTTGCCTTTCTTCTGGAAAACTATGGCCCAAGGTGATAATATATCAACAGTGGGACAAAATTTCAAACATAACACCTTAAAGACCAGCAACAATTTCCAGGGTATAAGCAATGTGATCTTTGACTCATGAACATTTTGAAAAAATGAATTAGTCTTTAAGGTGCTATTGGAATTTAGTCCATTACTATAGTCTAACATGGTTATCAACCTGAGAATAATAATGCAGTCCTAAAAAGAGTTACATTTTTATAAATTAATTGAAATCAGTGGGCTTCGAGAATGAAACTTTTCACAGAACTGCAGTATAAATATGAACCATATACTATGGTACCTTAAGAACCACCTTCTCTCCTATGAACCTGCCAGAACATTAACATCAAGTGTGCCACTGTTTACAGAGGTGAAGGGAGTGGCAGTGTGGGTCAGAACTTTTTCTATGAAGCACATTCCCCTATCATATATAACTGCCACCTTTGCTAAATGTCAGAAACCAGGGAAACGCTTTTCTCTCCCAATAGTTAATGTTCTGCTCAAGCTTTCTATCACTGTAATGGTTTTTAATAGTTTAATCTTACTGATGCTATGGATTTTTACAGCTGTTAGGAAATTGTACCTCAGATAGCCCAGTTTAACCCAGGCTTGTTGGAGCTTGGGAGCTAGGCGATGTTGGCTGCAGACAGTACTTGAATGGAAAACCACCCAAGAAGTCTGGGGTTGCTCTGTGAAAGAAGGCAATGGAGAGAAACAACAGAGGAAGACAGCAAAAGTGTGTGTGTTCAGCAGAGGAAGACAATAATTCTATGTGTACGTGTCAGTCAGCATAAAATAGGATGAAGGTGAAGTTTGCTGCCGCAATTCCCTTCTACCCTATATGCAGTTATTTTCCTTACCCAGACCATCTGAAAAGATCTGTTCTTAGATGTCATTTCAGGATAAGGATTAGGGAATTAAGCCAAATGCACAGAAACAAAAGCAAATGCTACTGTTCTAACTGTAATTTGTCCTGAGCAGGATTCTGCATAGAAATGACCTAAATCAGGGGTCCCCAATTTGCTGTCTGCGAAGTGTTTTTTTATGAAGTGGGTGGGGCCAAGTAAAGACTTGTGCCCAGTAAGGTTTCCGATTGACTATTGGAGATTTGATTGGCTGTGCTGTTTTTTTTTAATGTTGCTTTGGCAGCAGCTGCACCTACAGGACAAGGATCTGTCCTGTGTTACTGAAGTTAAGCTGTGGCAATCACTCTGTGGTTGGGTTTGCCTCCTGAGGGAGCCATTTTGTGCAGCCTTTTTGTTATTGCACCCACCATGCCATGTCAGAATTCCAGAGATGCTGCAGAATCAAAAAAGTTGAGGATGCCTGTCCTAAATGAATGAATGTATACATACACATGCACATGGCAGAGGGAGACTCAGTTAAACAATGTACATATACAGTGTGCTTAAGTCAATATTTACCAGTCCATGTCACTGTTCTTCTATACCAGATGTATAAATAAACCAACTTGATTTGATTCATATGGAGATTGAAACATGTTGCTTTTTGTAGAAAATTAATTATTCATCATGTGACTTCAAATAATAGCATCAAACTAATTAAAATTGATAACAGTTAAGAAGGAAAATGTTTAGTGCTGCTTTACCCCCCATTCCATTAAATAAAACAGAAGAGCTCCTAGGTCCATCAGTGGCCTTGCACCTACATACCTGAGAGACCGTATATCCCCATATTGCCCCACTAGGTCCCTCCGATCGTCAGAGGAGAACCTATTGGAGGTCCCCAGCCCAAAACACATCTGGCTGGCCTCTACTAGGGCCATGGCTTTCACAGCCCTAGCCCCGCTCTGGTGGAACAGGCTCCCAAAGGAGACCAGGGCCCTGCGGGATCTACAAGCTTTCCACAGGGCCTGTAAAATGGACCTGTTCCACTAGGCATTTGGCCAGCCGGGTTGATTGAGTCCCCATACGATCAGAGGTGGGATCCAGCAGGTTCACACAGGTTCCCGAGAGTAGGTTACTAATTATTTGTGTGTGCCGAGAGGGGGTTACTAATTGGTGAATTTGCCATGTGATTTTTGCCTTAGTTACGCCCCTCCTCTCAGCAGTAGCGTGCAGAACTTGAAGCAGTCTAGCAGCCTGCGCCTGCGCGCATTCGTTTCCTGCCCAAGGACCGGTGCAGCGGCTGCGTCCTTGCCACAGCCCCGCCCAGGAATGCCCTGCCCCCGGAATGCCTGGCCATGCCCCTGTCGTACCCATTGGCGCTACGCCACAGTTTGAATCCCACCCTCATGGGAACCTGTTACTAAAATTTTTGGATCCCACCACTGCATATGATCCTGGCCTCCAGTGGGTTCAGTTGGGGGTGGGTGGAGGGGTTTTTTCGCCATCTGTTGCAGTTAAAGTTTCTTTAGTATTTATTGTTGATGTTTTAAATGGTTCTAATCTGAAATAATGTTTAATATTTTTATAGTTTTTATGTTGTACACTGCCCTGAGTCCTTCAAGGAAGGGTGGTTTAAAAATTAATTAATTAAATAAATAATAGTTCTGTATGATTGTCAGGATTTTTGCATGAACACTAGGATCAGAGTGTATATGTGTGTGTGTGTAATATGTGTGTCTAATTTCTTGCCCATACTTCTTCCAGAGAACTCAGAATAACACGTATCATTCTCCTCTCTTTCGTTTTATCCTCACAGTAATTATTTACTGTGAATTACTGGCCTAAAGTCACCCTGTGGATTTAATGCCCAATTTGAACTCAGGTCTCTCCACTCTGACCTCTACTACACTACACTGCCTAGCAGTATGCAAAGAGGAAATAATAATGAAACAATAAAGAGCAAATCCTCAACCTGGATGTGTAGCGGCAAGATTTGCTACCCTCTTTTCAAAGACAAAAATAGCCTGACTAGTATTTAACCAAGCACTGTTGAGCACTGAGGCAAAGCTAAAAAGAGATCTAGCCAGGTGGTATTAAAAACAGCCATGCCAATCAACCTTTGCTTCTGCTGCCTGTAGCCATTCTATGGGTATCTCCCATGAACAGAATAGACGTCATTAAGTGGGTCAGAAGCCATGCAGTGAACTGTCTTTCAGTGTCATTAGATTTCAGTGTAACAATAGCAAATTAGTATTTGAGATTAACAAGAGTCGGAGCTCATTTTGTGAACATGTGTTTTTAAGGCAGATAACCAGAAGCCAAGACTGAGCCTTCTCCAATTTATGTACATAATTCATGACACATGAGCACCTTTCCTTCACTGAAAAAGATTCTGGCATGCAAAACAGCTGGGTAAGCTGGTAGTGTGCTATTTTTAGCAGATACTTTCCAGTATCATACAGATCAAATGAATTTTCAGTTTCTTTTTCTTACTTACTAAATCATATCATTCAGTATGAAGTTTTTGATTAAATTTCATGATGGGGTTGCTGAGAGATATGGCAATTTTGGGTGTACTTTTATTAACAATTTTGAAGAAAATTTACCTGTTTACCATTCAAATGAACATTTATTCCTGATTCGTGTGCAGGGGGTGGAGGGGAGAAAATCTGATAAATGGCAATAAGCATAGTACATGCCGTTTGGTTTATTCATTTTTAAAGCCTGAAAAAAATCTGTATATGCAAATTATTTGGAATGGATGATTATATTTATATATATTACAGCTTACCAATAATGCAGGGATCTCCAGAGAGGTACTTTGAAATGCAATAATGCAATAAAGTTTCCGACCTGCTTTCCTGCTATTCTGCTTCATGACCCCATCTGTACTTCTTTATCCTTTCTCTACTTCCCTTTTCTTCTTTGCCCTCCTTCATTCATGCTGCCTGTTTTTTCTCCTCTGTCACATTTCATATTTCATTCTTGATAGTATGTAAGTGCACCAATTATGAAGGGAGGGGGAACTGTACCCGGGGCATGAGCTACCTGCGCGCCCCTCCCACCCCTGCTCCGCCCCTCCCCCAACATGCCCCTGACACGCCCCCGACCCCACCCCGACACATAATGGCAATGGCGGCACCTGGACAAGTTGCCCCCGGATGTCCCCATTGCTGCTATGCACCTGAAGTGCATGAGGCCCATGGCCCAGCCGAGTTACCTGGTGTGTGTGCTGCTGAGGAAAATTAAAGTTCATGTGGAGCCTTTTAATTTTAGCAAAGCAATATAAGTGCTTTATTGTAGAGAGCTCTACTCTAGGCAGGACAGAGTAAACATAAGATTCTAATATAATCTAACTAGGATGGCTGGAGATTCAGGAATCATGTTCTGCTCTCATGGTAGCAAGATGGAGAGGAGAGATGTTAGTCAGATCTTAGTTCCATATTCCCTGGGAGCAGCAATATACACATGAAAGGGATAGCAGCAGAGCAGTAGATATAAAGGATGTGTAGGATTCTCATTTACCTATCTCTCTGATTGTCTATAATCCCCCCTTAAAGTCAGGTCTGGCTCTTAGATATGATGTAACTCCCTCCTGATAAAGTGTGTGTCATTACAAAGTAATAATAAGACAGCTCGTACAACAGCAGAATATTTTATTGTCTAGTAAGCAGAAGGTAATCATGAGGACATCTCTCAGATGAACAAGAATGTCAAGGACAAGAACAGGAAGAAGTCCTACTAGGCTTATAACTATCTGTTGAAATGATGAAAATACTAGAATTGCTTCAGCAACAGTAGCTGCTTGTATATGCCACAATAACCCAATTGTACAGAGAAATTCTCTCATATGTCCTTTGTACTCTGAATCAATAGCTGCTCTGTAGCCTGGGGTTACTGTGACGCACCACCAAAGCCCAGGAGAATCAAAATCCCAGAGCAGAAGTTGACAAAAATGAAATGGCCTGTTTAATATATCAGTGGTGTTAGAAGATATCTAGTCCTGATGCATAACAATTTATTTTTAGGTTAGAATATTAAAATACTTAACAAACATTATGCACCAAAGCCATTACAAGTTATCTGATACCGGTCTCGGTTTTCCTTACAAACAAAATTTAATAATATTTACATTTCTAAAATATAGATGTTTTAAGCCTAAAATTAAGCTGCCATTGTGTTAGCTGTAAATATTTTAAGGCCTCTGAGATTAGGTTGATAAGAATATCACACTGGGGAGTATTCTAGTTGAACAATGGAAAACATAGATGGCATTGGGTTAGGTCAAGTCTCAAATTTGTTTCTTGTCCTGGCCCCGTCCTCTATGCCTACAAACAGTTGCCAACTCTGGATTGCGAAATTTCTGAATCTTTGGGACTTCAGCAGGCTATAATGCCATAGAATTACTCTCCAATGAAATAATTTTCTCTGAGGGAACTAATCTCTGTAGTCTGTAGATGGTAATTTCAGGCAATCTCCAGGACTCACCTGAAGGCTGGAAATCCTATACCTACATCTTTCTTTGAGTTGCCTCCAAACTAACCTTCTTCTTCTTTGGATAACCATGGTGCAGTCCAAACATGATGTCGTAGTATCATTACTCACACTGAACGTGTTAACCCCCCATCACTAAAATATCATCTCAAACATAGCCATAGTTGTACAGTACTGGAGATTATATTAAAGCTCTGATTACTTCTTCATGCACAGAAACTATCACTTGAAGTGGCAACAATCCAGTGATAACACCCATGTGCACAACAGCTCCTGGTTTCTAAACCAAGTTCCAATAATGAAAGCTTCCAGAAGCCTTGCACCATTTAGAGCACTTTCTCACATGCAGAATAATGTACTTTCAATCCACTTTCGATGCATTTTGCAGATGGATTTTACTGTGCAAAATAGCAAAATCCACTTGCAAACCATTGTGAAAGTGCCTTGGAAGTGGATTGAAATTGCATTATTCTGCATGTGCGAAAGTGCCTTCAGATCAACCTGCCTCCAAGAATAACTGGCATGTGTCCAACTACAGTTTAACCAATGAACACTACTTCCATTTGTAGAAGGCATGGTGGTGATTTCTGCCAATTCCTATCTTCTACTGCTGAAGGCCACTTTACCCACTATGCTGTTTCTGAGGTACTAGTGATTGGATCTACTCCCGAACAACATTTTGGGAATCTCAATAAGCTGCAGCAGTAGAGGAAAGCAGAAAACTCCTGCTCTACAAGGTTCGTGGATGGCCAGATACATGCCATTGTCAAAAGCTTTCTGCACACAGAAAAGTAACCTCATGCTGAGAAAGCCTCTAGCCTTGAATTCTATGTAATGTGTGGATTTTCTTCATGCAGAAAATATTGGATGTGATTCGCCATTTCTAGCTGAAAGTAATGCAGTACCAAAGAATTTACTGATAAAAGTTAGTTAGCTACTAGGGCAAGTGTAGTATAGTGGTTCAGAGAGGTGGAGTCTAATCTGGAGAACTGGATTTAATTTCCCACTCCTCCACATGAGCAGTGGACTGTAGTCTGTTGTTATGGCCTTAACAGGGGTAAGGGTTTTATTGAAGGGAATCTCCACCAGCTGCTAAAAGTGTAACAGCACACATATAGTTTTTAAAAGTAGCAAAGGGGAATGAACTCACATTGGCAGATCAGGAGAGGGGCCAAGAGGAGATCTTTTAGACTGTATAAGACGGGGAAGGAATTCTGGCAATGAATATTCCACAGAGAAGCAAGAGTCCAAATTGAATTTAAATGTTTTATATAAATTTGTTCAAAAATACAAACACACAGTAAGACATAAGGGCACATACATTCAAGTTCCTGAGATATAAAAAGGTTTTAAAAGATAGATTGGATGATAGAAATGGAGGGGGGTTTTCAGGGTAATACGTTACATAAATTCAGCTGAAGAAGATCTTGTAGAAGGCAAGGATTCAAATGACCAGCATCTGAATCCAGGCAAAGGACGATATCGTGTCTCAAACTGACCAGACCAAGGAAGGTACAGGCTAGTAAGAGCCCATGTGTTGGGGTGAACTAAACTTTTATACCCTTTCGCCCAGGTAGGGGCGGGAACAAGTGAGTTTTAAGTTTCATTTTTCTAAATTCTCTGGAACTTCCCATGCTGGGCTTGCTGGGCTGAGCCCTGTCTAAAAGCTCTTCTATTGTTCTAAACCTTGGGACAATGGGGGTCAATTGGTCCTAGATTATATCAGGAAGCACAGAATGGCTTTATGCAAAGTAACTCTTACAGTCTCTGCCTTCAGTATTCAGATTTGAATGAGACTTGATTGATTCAGGATGGGATCTTGTTGTTAGGGAGATCATATCTGGAGGTTGGGGAAATGCAAGGAAACAACCATCTGTTGCTAGAAGAGATAGTGAAATTCAGCAACTGATGCTAAAGTGGCTTTCCATATTCTTTGTTTTAACAGTATCTTTGCAAGGTGCGGTAATCAAGATCATGCCCACAAACAAAATGAGACCTCCAGGTTATGCTGGAGTAACTCATTATCTTAACTCAGCTTTTGTTAAAGTAGTTTTGACCTTTTGGCTGTGGTCTGCCTTCAGCTTGGACACTCTGCTAACCACACAAAAATATGAGAGGTGGCTTCTGCCTATGTAGTTTAACAGGAAAATATTATGAAATTATATATATATATATATATATTATAGGATTGGTCAGAGGGCTTACACTGATGAACCAGATTTGTTTCTCCACTCCTACACATGAAGCCTCTTTGGCTTGTCACAGTTCTCTCAAAACTCTCTCAGTCCCTCCTACCTCATAGGGTGTCTATTATGGAGGAAGGGAAGGAGTTTGCAGGGCATATGCAAGTCCTAGCCACAGTTCAGGGCAAGGCATTGCATTCTTTAAATTAATTCTTCTTGCTGAATAAAAGATTTGCCTCGATGCATTATACTCCCTTTCTTCTTTCCTTAGAAAGCCCTCTTTTCTGTGAAGGTTTTAGATCCCATTGCCAATTGAAACAATGTCCAAGTGTGTGAAACAAATTAGACAGCCAAACACAAATACAGTGTTCACTCAAGAGATCACATTTTCTTCCTCCTGGTACTGGAAGAAACAAGGGAGCAAATAAGTGATGCAGATAGGTTGATTTCAGTTGCAGTTAATTGGGCCTGTTCTGGAGTTTAATTAAGGAACCGTTTCACTGTTTGGCATCATGGTTTATTGTCAGCAATTGTCTGAGGCCCAAGCAATGGCTAACCATAGGATTACATATGGTAGGACACAGAGAGGGCAATCCTATGCAAACTTAAACCCCTAAAGACAATAGCCTCAGAAGGTCATTTTTGTGTGTGTTGTCAAGTCACAGTTGACTTACGATGACCCCGCAGGGTTTTCAAGGCAAGAGACTTCAGAGATGGTTTGCCATTACTTTCCTCCATGTTGTGACCCAGGTGTTCTTTGAAGGTTATCTATCCAAATACTAAATAGGGCCAAACCTGCTGAGCTTCTAATATCTGACTTGAAATGGAAACTTATAGGTAGATATTACAGCTCCTCCTGGGCTTGGATTGTGATTGTGTCTTCTCCTTTTGTGTGGTTTATTGCCAGTCTATACAAACAGCTGATCATGTGCTAACTCTTTCCCTGCTTCACTGCAGACTGCTAGTGCAGAAGTCATACGACTGAATCACCCATATATAAAAAACTCCATGTGCATGGACATGTGGATAATTTACACAACTGCTTTTTAAAGTTTATCCATCCAAATCAAACTTTCTTTTCTACATGTGGAAGCAAATTAATAGCTCACATTAGAGTATCATAAGCACAACTCCCCAGTCAATAAGAATTGGTTTGTGGCACTTCCCACATTTTGTGTTTAGGGCAAATTGATGCATACAACCACTTTAACGCAAGTTAATTAAGCTTGCGCCCAGTTTGGAGTAGATCAGTAACAATGTCTGGAATATTAGGTTGCTTATTATCCCTTCTTATAAAAATTGTTTTCATTAGAAGAGGAGCTCCCTTATTCTCATTATTTTATTTGCCAATAACCTGAAATACATTTTGAGCTTCTGTGATGGTTTTGTGCTTGCTCAGTTGACATTCAATAGTCTAGTGCAGTGGTTCTCAACCTGGGGGTCAGGACCCCTTTGGGGGTCGAACAACCCTTTCACAGGGGTCGCCTAAGACTCTCTGCATCGGTGTTCTCCATCTGTAAAATGGATAAATGTTAGGGTTGGGGGTCATCACAACATGAGGAACTGTATAAAGGGTCGCGGCACTAGGAAGGTTGAGAACCACTGGTCTAGTGGTATTCACTGCATGGTTCACAGAGAGCCATATTCTCAGTTACCATCAACCAAAAGAGTCCATGACGAGTGTATACTTTGTGTGACACCCCACATAACACATACCACAAGATTTAACTATTAATGTTAAAGGTATAAGATTTAAAATTAGTTTTGTAATTAGCAGAGTACCCCTATTGAACCTTAGCCAGACCTTGGGTGTCTGGAGGTGTAGGACATTAAAGTCAGACATATGACACAAAACAAGTTCTCCAGAACTCTTTATTAGGCTGGATGCTAGAAGAAAAATTATACCCTATGCTAAGAGTACCGTTTAAGCTGATCTCTAGTATTGCAAGAGATAAGGTACTAGAACCACTGGGCAATGGCCTTGCCCACTCTTTCAAAAATGGGGAGCAGTGCTCAGGAGAGCCGCAAGTGGCATGTCAAAGAACCACTTGGCCTTCCAAGTTACTGAAGAATTGTCACAGCATTTGACTAAGTGGACAAGGCTGCTTGCAGTTCTTGATGTATGCTCAGATGCGATTTTTTTCCTCTTCTTATTTGGCCTCAGCAGAACTGTCCTGATTGCTTAATAGTAGTTATGCTTTTGTAAATGTGATGCAGCTGCTATGATTCCTTTTTTATCCTGTGAGAGCCAGGCTAGTCAATACAGAGCTTGAAAAAAGTTGTCATGGTGATAGACAAAGGAGAAAGGAAGCATAAAAATGTTATTAATTAATTAATTAAAAGGGTATGGTTGCCCTGGCAATGCACTGCTTTCCTTCATACCTGCAGCACAATTACCACAGGACAGTTCAAAAATGCACAGAAGCAAAAACCCATAAAACCTGCAATAGGGACTTGTTTGGTCTTAAAGGTGCCACTGGACTCAAACTTTTTCTGCTGCTTCTGGCCAACACAGCTACCCACCTGAATCTATCTTCAAGGAGGCAATCTCCATCACGTAGGGAGGCTCCCTGTAGAGCATTTGAAGATTCTTCGTTTGGGTCTTTAGGGGATGTGCACCAAAGGAGTGCAGCAGCTTGCTTTTTGGAGCAATGCTTTTGAAAGAATCAGTCTTCAGCCCCCAGGGCTACCAACTCTGTTCCTTCTAGCTGTCCTGTTAATAACTGTTTGATCTGCAGCAGCTCTCAGATGTTTAGAAAAAACCTTCAACTGCAGATTTTTGTGTCTCAACCTCTGTTAGAGGGACAGGACATTTTTTCTAGCCAGTTGGCAATCATGCCAGCAGCTGTCTGTGAGACACTGTCATTTTAATATATTATGAAATGCTAAATTCTGATTTTTCAAAGGCTACCTAAATCCTTCAGGTAGATATTAATGTACACTGATTAAAAAGCACATCCACCATTTGTCTTTGTTATATGGTAGGTGTGAATAAAACTTTTATTTACAGTCTCTCCTAATCTCATTCAAAGTCTGAACCCTTTTGAATGAGTTAAGGATAGCCCATGAGCTGAAAAGCCACATATAATTACTTATGCTTTTATCAGTGGTTGACAGGACAAATGATTTGCATTTTGATGTGTTTGCTAAATAACCATATGAAGCTGCCTTACAACAACAGACCATTGATCCATGAGGCCAAGCTACCTAAGATGCTCTTAACTTTCAAGGAATTCGATCAGGAATCTTCTGAGAGCAACATGGTCCCTTCTCCTGAAAAACTGTTTGTGCTTCTTTTAAAATGTTATTTTTACAAAAAAAGTGTATAGAACTAACATTGCTGTCTTTAATTTTCTGCTTTAGTCTGTCCTGTTCGGGTTTCCATCATCAAAGTACAGAGGAAGAACAGTTGAGAGAGCAGTGGAAATGGAGCAGAGGGACACATGGGTGTCCAGGGGTGAATCAAGGACTCTTTCCATTGTACAAGGAATGATAGCTTTCCAAGCAACTGAGACCCAGCAGAGTGGGGTCATAGCTGGATAATGGAGTGTGGTGCCTCCCATTCATGTGAAGTGAGGTCAGCTGCTACCCCCTATCCCTGAATGAATAATGATAGAGTTCCTTGTGCCCAGGTACCATGCCAAATTTTAGCTCAGGTCAACACAACTATAATACCAAGCTATGCCCAATAACGTGGAGTCATCCAGTGACAGTTCCAAGATGGCAACTCAAAAGCTTTCACGTAAACTGTGCCCAGTTTTAATGAGCGTGGCCTGAATTAAACCAGGTTGTCCTCAGAGGCACTTTGTGAGTCTCTGCTTTTTTCAATAATCCATATTAAAACAGAGCTGTACTGCCTCGTTAAATCTGTCTGATGAGTGGATGCCATATGTGGCTCAAATGAACTGATTTAGCCCTGAGTGTAAGCTAAAAAGTCCTTCATGAACTCCTGCTTTGGCCACAAAATCACTAAGGCTGCAGTCCTAAGAACAAAATTCTTTTTGAGTACCCCCTACTGAATAAAATGGGACCAATTTCTGAGTAGACCTGATTAGGTTTGCTCTCTTTGTTACTTTAAGATATCTTTGGTCAATTCCTCATGTGCAGCATGTAAAAATATGTGAAGCACTCTGAATTCTTAAAATGCTCTTTACCTGTTGCTCATAGCTTTTTAATGATACAGGGCTCAGAACTGGAGAAATATTTCACAAATGTGAGGTATCTTTTTTCCATATAGAGAGTGTCATTTCACTTTGGTGTGTTTGTTGTTAATTCCCTCTGTCCTGAAGACACAGCACAGTTATCTAAAATGCAGGGTGTTTCATAACTATGGATGGCAATACCCACTTTCTGAAAATATCAACTTAATCCAAGCTTCTAGAATACTGCCCAAATATGATTGTAGTGATGCTTCCAGAAGATACCCAAGCCCAGATTTCAGCAGATTGTGATAAGTGAGAAGCTCCACAAGAGTTTCAACTGTTTCCTCAATTTCTAGTTAAAATATTCCCCCTTTCAAGCCTCTTCTCTGACCCCGTCTAAGTTCAAGTTGCAACATCATGCAACGATATCTTAATGCCCTAGTTAGCAATTTATTTTCTAAAGCTTAGGCTATTGCCTCTTGTATGACCACCTAAGATGCACTGCTATCAAATTCTGTTGTTAGAAGAGCACACCTCTTTTTCCTGGGGTCATGCAGTTCTTAGGGTGCTAAACTTGACCCAAAAATCCTCAGTTGTCTTTACCCTCTATAAAAAAGAAACGCCTCAATTTCCTGAATGATTAATACATTGTGGATATATGCATGCTCTTTTCCATCAGTTTCATGGAAATCATTTTGCCCATCAGAGGAAGTTACCTACATGATAGCTTTTCAGATATTTTTGTGGTTTCTTGAGTATAATTTCCATGCTCTGGACATTGTCCATGCAGCCACTAGATGGTGCAATTCGGCTAATTATTTCTGTAACTTGCACATTTGGGATTTATTTTTATTGTATAGAAATAATCATTTCTGGAAAAAAATGAAATCAAACCCCTTATATGAGACATGTTATTATCAAATTAATGTCCATGTTCTCTTCGTTTTTCTGAAAATTCTACCATCCATTTTATAGTCAGACTTAGGCAAATAGCAGATGTGAATGTAATTAGATAACTGCCCCTAATTGTCTCCTCCCAAAGTCTGACCAGAATTTCTGTGTTTACTGTTACTCCTTTTAAAATCTGTGCTATTTTGGGTCTGCAACAATGGTAATAAACAGAAACGGTTGGTTTCTTACCCATTTACAATCAATATTCTGGTTGCACAGTTGTTCAGTGCTCGGGCAGGAAAACAGTCACTGGTGAATTGTGGAAATTTAACATTTGTCTTCTGTTCTTGATAACTGAGAGGAAACAACAAATGACAAGTGTATGTCAGGTCAACACAGAAGTGGTCCACTAGGAGCTTTTTGTTTTTGCTGCAAAACAACTATTTGTAACAGAATACTTCAATGAAAGAAAACTTGAGGGGATGATGCTGTACACACCATAGCAACTCAGAAGTCTCTATCCAATGCCAGCTCTTCAATGATATACCTGCTCTCTGAATACATATGAAGCTTCTCTATACAGAGTCATACCAGCCTGCTCTGACTGGCAATGGGTCTCCATAGTCTCAAGCAAAAGTATTTCATATGACCTTCTATGTAACAATTTACGGTAACAGGAGATACCAGGGACTGAACCCAGAACTTTATGCACTCAACATTGATATTTTACCACTAGCTATAGTTTGTTCCCACAGAATGTTTCCATCATTTCATTTAGAGTTAAAGCATTGAATTAGAAATAGCCTTATGAATGTCCTCAAGAGGAAGGTATAAACCCAAAGCAGATGAGACTGTGGTAAAGGGAGAGTACTAAATGTAAATGTAAATAGAAAGGGTCAGGCTAGAAAATTCCTGGTTGAAATCATCTTGGTTGCAAACTCTGTTAGGCGCCTTCCACACATGCAGAATAATGCTCTTTCAATCCACATTCAATTTTACTTTGCAGCTGGATTTTACTGTGCGGAATAGCAAAATCCACTTGCAAAGAATTGTGAAAGTGGATTGAAAGTGCATTATTTTGCATGTGCGGAAGAGGCCTAAGGTAACCTCTGAGGAAACTAACATGGACCTGGTTGTAGTGGGTTTTCCGGGCTGTGTGGCCGTGGTCTGGTGGACCTTGTCCCTAACGTTTCGCCTGCATCTGTGGCTGGCATCTTCAGAGGTGTATCACAGAGAGAAGTCTGTTATAAGAGAAGTCTGGACACAGTGTATTAACAGACTTCTCTCTGTGATACACCTCTGAAGATGCCAGCCACAGATGCAGGCAAAACGTTAGGAACAAGATCCACCAGACCACAGCCACACAGCCCGGAAAACCCACTACAACCAGTTGAATTCAGCCATGAAAGCATTCGACAATAACATGGACTTGTTTTATGGTGCTGAATCCAATAAGGATTAGTGAGGAAACAGATGGGCTATGAACTGCTGAAATTCATTCTGTAAATCGCAACTATTATCACTTTCCTAAAGCCAGGATTGGCTTCTGTGTGAGCAGTAAAATCCATATAACCCATGGCTACTATTTAGCACCAGGGGAAATACCTTTTTTTCTGGAAAACAATATAAAACTGTAAAATAAAATGGCGGGGGATTGGTGGGGGAGAGAGAGGACTGAGTCACGATTCCTGTCTTAATCACTAGAGTTCAGATGACATCATGGGTTGCTTTAGTGACCACATTCCTAGTCAAGACGTTCACCTGAAAATTTATCATGTGGTGTTTGGGTGGGAGATTGTCAGGATGCACTCATGACTCAGCAATGGTGAGAAGGATAGGAGAGGTGACAGCAAACAGGGAGGTAGTGGGAAAGGCAACAGTGATGGGGTGGATAGTAATCAAGATGAAAAGGGAAAGTGATGGAGAGCAGGCAGCAGGAAAAGTAAGGGGGAAATTAGATTTTCCCTCCTTATTTGCCACAGAGCCCGAAAAAAGGTGTTTCAAAGTTTGCTTAGTTTTTAGATGGTTTCTTTTATGGCATATTTCTTTTGTTTTTAAGCCCCTTTTCCCTAAAGGCACAGGGTGGTCTACAGTATGTTCAACTGAAATATAGGGACAGGGCTTTGCGATGGAAAGCATTCACCTACACAATATCCATTTTACTCAAATGCCAGACTGCTAGAATGGAGATCAAGCATGATCATAGCAACCCTTCTGGAAGAGAGTAATTTTCTGTGCGTGTTTGTCTTCCAGTTTCCATCCGCTGGCATCCAGAACTTGCTGCTGAGACATAGGGGATTTAATTTATAGTTCCACAAATGAATCTTGAACAAACATATAATTTGATAGGTGAGCTAGTTTCCTTTTAATAAATACTTTGGGAATAAATTAACTTCCAAAAACTGGGGGAAATGGATGCTGATGTTGCTCCAATGTTGGACATCAAAGTATAAAATCAGCACTATAGAAATCAATACGGAAAGCTTTTTTCCATATGCAAAAGCATTTGTTAGTCCTGTAGCTCATTAGATTAATTCAATGTGTATCTGCACATCATAAAGTACAACGTGGGAACTCGACAGTAAACTCCCATTCAGTCTGTTTGCAGAAGTGGAATCTCACTGAAGCTCTCAATGGTTTTCTGATTTCCCATTAGAATTTGAGTTCCTGTGTCTTTATTTTTCAGTCCTGCTCCCTGTTCCATACCTCATCAGCAATTGTACTGCCGCAGTAATATGGTAGTGGAAAGGGCTGGTAATCCATCTCCTGTGCAACTGCAGTCATTTCCCTGGAGGGAAGCTGCAGTGTGATAGTGGCAGAGATGTACCCTCAGCTTCTCCTTTCTTAACAAGGCTTTTATTAGTCCAGGAGTGCAATCCTATGCAGAGTTCCTCCAGTCTGAGCCCATTGATTTCTGTGGGTTTATACAGGAATAGCTCTGCACATAGTTGCACTATAAATCTTCCAGCTGGCTCCAAACCCTCAGTTCAAACATCTATAAATCCTAGGGTAAGGGGAAAGGTGTATTTCTGCCAACACAGCAAAATGCTGATTGGGGAAAAGGGAAGAGTGTCAGGTAGTGAACAAAAGTCAAGGTCAAAGGTAAGGGATTTCCCAGCATTAGGAAAGGCATTAAGGTGTTTTGTCATTCATTGTCACTGCCTGTGTTCAGAGGGTCAGTGAATACAGTTTTGAAGTAAGATCTGTTATTTTACTTTGATATCCTGCCTTTCCTCTGTGAAAAGTTAAGTGAACATGGAGTCTCTGAGGCTCCAAGCATGCATGGGACTTCTTTTAATGCATTTTTATTCAGTCTCTCCAGGGAACCTGCCCAAGGCGGCTTGCAAAACGAAACTTAATAAAGTACATTTACACACCATAAATGCAGTGAATTTAAACCCATCTGAAACCCAACCAGAGAATAAAACATAAAAACATTAAGCTGCTTGAAATTAATTTAAGCAGGTTTAAGACTTAAAAGCAGATGGTAAAAATGGCATTAAAATCAGTCCCTTAATTACAAACCTGGGCAGAAAGAAATCTTTTTTAAAAAACCCTAGCAATTTCTGAGTAAATTTTTAACAAACATTTTAAAATAATCCTTGCAATAATCTTTAAGGTAGGTAATGGTGCCTTTATTTCTGTATTAGAAACTGAGGCTGGGGTGATTTTCCTAAGACTGCCTTCATGACAGGGATGAGATTTGAACCACAAGACTTCCGTTTTACAGCTCAGCAATTTCACTAAACTTGGACTACAGTCGTATGCCTACCCTATTAATCTTAAGGGGAATTTCTTCCAAATAAACCTGAACAGCATTATTCTACAGACATAAAATTATTTAGCACTGTTGGAAAACCTTGATTCATGTAAGTTTTAGGAAGACAGCAACTGGAAGAGGCAAGAGAAAGAAAGGACAGATGCTTCCTATAGCTAGCCACCCAGCAGCTTTCTGCTTGTGAGCTGGACAGGAAGTAGAGGAAGTTTATATAGTGAGTACCTTACATGAATGTTCCTAATATCCTTCTGCTCTGTCATCTGGCTGCAACCCATCCTGTTGCCACTATCATCATGGATATCAGCAGAGTCTCTCAGTAACACACTTGAATCAGACATGAAAGTAGGAATCCCTTTTGATTAATGAGAGGCATCAAGGAAGACTGAAAGCCACAGAAGAGATTTACATCATTTTCAGACCTTCTCTGAAAACTGGCATGAAATAAGAGGCCCTACCTGCGTTCAGGTCAACAGGGCAGTGGAGTTGTCTTCTCAAGTAAAACTAAATATCAGGCATAAAGAGAGAGATTCTGAGACATAGGCTCTTTCCGCACAGGCCAATAAACCTGGGATAACAATGGTAAAAACCCAATGGCGGGGAGGGGACTTCACACGGATCCAGCCCCAAAGTGAGTCTGCCCCATGTTATTTTGCCCAAAATGGGTTATTCAAGAATCGCACTACCTGTGATTCTTTTTTTAAATCCTGGGTTGCAGCTGCTTCCGAGTGAACAACCAGGCAGGGAGGAGCTTTATTTGGCTGTGCATTCCTTTTTTAAAAAATTCCTGGTGCCCATCTGCATAGCCACACAGGCACAAAGGGTCGTAACGTCAGTCAGCATGGGTGCAGGGGGTCACTTGTGCATGCGGCATAGTTACGCATTGGTGGGAGGTAAACAATGTGATATTCAGCAGGTTCGCACCACTTCGGCAGAACCGGTTGTTAAAATGCCTCTTGTATACACCCAATTGTTAAATTATTTAAATCCCACCACCGGAACCCGTTGTTAAATTATTTGAATTCCACCGCTGGAGGTAAATTTAAAAACCCCCCACCTCTGTGAAAAGGCATGCACCCCGGCCAATTTGCTCGCTGACTGTGGAATGTCCAGCCATGCGAACTTCCCAGGGCCACACCAGATTCATTTATCCCAGCTACAACCCGCTTTACATTTGCTGCGCAGAAAGGGCCATAGCTGAGTGGAGATTTCAGTTCATGTCTTCCCGATCATAACTCAGTAATTTTTGCTAACTTTTATGTGCACCATTGGAACTGGTACAATCTAAGGTCTTAAGATCAGTCCTCCAAGTCTTAAAATGTGTCTCTAATGCTACTTTGTGCTTAGAAATAGGCCTCATGAGAGTGGAGGCTAGAGTATGTTTTAAAACAGGTTGAGTATGTTATGAAACAGGTTTAATGATCTGATAGTAATAGCCTTTTATTTACTGATTTTATTGCCCCCCGCATCATTTTAACAGTCCTCTTAACAGATTTTTTAAAAAAGGTTTTGTCCCTTTTAATACGTATGTTTTTATCCTATTGCTTTATGTTTCCATACTTTTTTGTGTTTCTTATTACTTAGATATATATTTATAATTTTAACTTTTGTTATATTTTGCTTATCCTTTGTTATGTTATCCTTGTTGGTTATATTTTGCATACCTTATGCTGGTCTGTGTTGGTCTGATACCACAAGATAAAGGTAAAGACTGACTAACTGAACTTTTATATAATTGCAGCAAAAATCCATCCAGCAGAACTGAAATAACCTTAAGATATATTTCATTTTTTAATATATTGAATACGAAAAGGATTCAGCAACAGAATTCCTTTCCAGTATTTGGGCTCAACCATGCAGCATACAAAAATTGGGGGGGGAAAAGACAGTATCACTGAAGATGTGCAGAATGTCTTTCTCATACCATTCAGTAGCCATAACCAGTTCCCATGCATTGGGAGCAGTGGGAATGTTTCCTTGGCAAGAAAGCATACATTATTTGCAGGTTTGAACCCTAGTATCTTCTATATTAGAAATACAGTGATAGTTGTGTAACCTTTTTGCTGTTTTGACAACAAACAGTGGTTATTTCCAGGAATTGGCTAATCTGGTTTTGTCACAACCAGATGGTAACCAGTTTCTGTGTATAGATTCTAGAAATATCTTTGTGGGTAAGTCTGCCAAATGTTATCTCTATCAATGGCAAAACCTGTAGTCTTGACAGGGGCTACTCAAACCTGATTTTTCAGCTTTAAACACTGAAAATCCTTGTTGATGTTTCATAGTAAGCAGAAAAACAAAAATAAATATAGCCTCTTTCACAATACATGATTCACGTGCACTTTCACTGCAAACATTTAGCAATAATTCGCTTAGCAGAGAGAGAGAGAGAGAGAGAGAGAGAAATGTAAATGGACAGAAAACAGTGAAATCTGCTTTTGAAAACTTGTAGTTTTGCTGGTTTGGACAAGTGTGTGTCTGTGATCCCTGTGCAGCCTTCCTACAGCAGTTTATCCTGAAAATGTTTCCAGAGTTTGTCTTGCCAGTTGATGGCGCTGTGGTGCATCCTTGTCATTTTCCATCCTATCTTTCCTATATCAACATTTTCGTGAAGTGTGAAGTGATGTGTTTTTTCCCCTCTACATAAGTTGTTCAAATTCTACAAAATTGGTATTGTTTAGAGTTTGCTGGCTGATTGCACACAATGGGACTATCACTATCGTATCACCTAAAATGACATTTGACAGGAATCAGAGGTTCAGATTACAGAATATTGATGTTTTGGAATAAAAAGGACTCTTATAGCACCTTGAAAGTTAACGGGTTTTTTTTAAAAAAAAATCGGCATAATATTTTGTGGATTCAAGCCAGTTCTTTAGATGCTTCATGAGAAACTAGCAAGAAAGCCCATTTCAGATTGCAATGAAATGGGCTCTAGCAAAGGCAGGGGCAGAGTGCAGTGGCCTTTCCTGCCCTCCCCCCTCCCCAACAGCTCTCCTTCCAGCAGCACTGGCCAGGACACCATCAAGAGAGGGAGGGGCATGACTTCCTGTTGTTCCCCTTCTTGCCCAGCTCTTCCACTCGGCCTTGACTCGATCTCCTTCCCTCCCTCCCCAACTGCTGTCCTTGCAGCCAAACCAGCCTGAAGGGAAGCGATTGTCAACTCAGTCTCGGCTTGGCTTGACAGACCTCCCTGCCCTCCCTCCCAACCTCTCTCTTTCCAGCCACAGGGCCTGAAGGGAATGGATTGTCCCTCTCCTGCTAGGCTTTTGTCAATTGAGAGAGGGAGCTGTGTCAGTATCTCATTGATGCAAAAGGAAATGCAGCAGCAGGGGGTGGGTTAAGGTTAGAGTTAGGGGGTGGGGAGGGCAAATGGAGTAGGGGGAGCTGAGGGCGAACCCTCAACCAATGAGCATGCATGACAGTCATGCCCACCCACTGGTTGAAGGTCTGTACACCCTGCACACCCAGTGGTAGAGGGTTCATACACTTTGCATGTTAGTCAATTACATAGGATAAGAAGTTTTGAAATAAACAGACAGAAGGGCAAAAGGGAAATGGTATGAGCGGACTTTTAAAAATGCAACTCAGAATTCAGGGCCTCTTGTTTTCCCTGCTCCTGCAACTACAAAATCACATATTATAAAATCACTAGAAGTTTTCAGTGCTCTCTTGGCCAAAGGAAGCCAAATCTTTAGGAAAATGACCATGTGGGAAGCATAAAAATAAGTTTCTATACATGAGTTCATCACTGGTCCAGTGTGTTTAATTCTGTAGAACTGTTTGGGTTGTGTCAATTTAGTTCTACAAATAAAGCACCAGTCAAATTTTGCCTCCCTTCTTTCAAAATGCCTATTTTCAGGGGAGAATTTCAGACTGGACTCTAACTTATGTTTTCTTATGTTCAGAGTGCATTCCTGCACACACACACACACACACACACACACACACACACACACACACACACACCCTGGGAAGGATTTGAGTCAAGAAAATGTTCACTCTGTATTGATGATCAATTTTCTCAGTTCTTCCTTGGATCACTAGGATATCAAATCAATTGGCTTCTGCCTAGAATGTCTGGCTTACAATTCACATTACAGTTCTGTTCACATGTTACAGAGGACACATATGCAATCTGCAGTGCTTATAGTTTTAGTTGGAGTTATTGGTGCTTGAGTTTTTCATGACACTTCTAAGACTCAATAAAGTGGCCATTTGCAATACATTGCTGTGAAGTGAAGCATAAGGGGAGGGATATTATTTCACATGCACTGACCTGTCTATGCTTGTTTAGAACTGGAATGTCAACCAAGTCAGTTCTACCATCCTGAGGAGAAACCTGGAAAAGTTTCTGTAAAAAGAAGTTAGAATGGCACATGTGAAGGAACAGACTTGCAACTCCTTCCCTGTTCCTTCAGATTGGACTCATGAGTGGTCAGGAGAACCCTGGACTCACCACTTGGGGTGATGCCTTGAATGCCTAAGAATGCCAGTTACAACCTGGCTAACCACCAACTGCCACTGATGACTTTTAGGAGTATCTCCTTTCAAAGTCATATGTTTCACCTCCTTTTAGGTTCCCCAAATGGTTGCTGAATCTCCTACTACCCTGCTACAAGCAAGCACAGGGATATGGGCTGATGATCTATCCCAACTATGTTCTCCTGGAATGAAGAACTTTTCTTCCCCACTATCACTCTTTGTAAGCTAAACCAAATGCAAGTGGTGAGTTTTCAAAGATCAGCAATTTCAAAATATAAGAAAGTTTAATAAAGGTATAAAATAATACATCTTAAAATAACAAATATTCTTGCTGTGAGAATAACAACACTTGTGTGTATGGAATTTCAACCATGGAATTTCAGTCATTTAGTGGCATATAATTTGGCCCTCATGAATTTGGGTTAGGATTTCTGGCCTAGAGACAACAATCTCAAGCCATTCAGTAGCTTTTCTCCAGTAACACGTTGCAGTGGAATGAGCAGTGTGGGAGCAAAGGTCATGTGGGACAAAGAGAGAGCCAATGAGCTTTAGGTTCCTAGGAGTTATATTTATTTTTAACGAGTGACTGTTCCAAGTGACTGACCTTGTGTGGGCAGAGTCTCAAAGCCATGCCACAGAAAACTGTAAAACAGAACCAATTAGTTAATGTTTTCTTAACATCTTGTTAAATAAGAGTCATAAAGCTTCAGGTAATGGGAGCTGAGCAAAGTTAGTTACCACAATTATCTTAAATGGAAGCCATTTCAAAGGCAGGCTTTTATGTCTTCCATTTAAGTAATTACATTTTTAAAATATTGTTAACTGAACACTGATGAGATTAGTGTTCATGTGAAAAAAGGCTAAGGTAATGGTTAGATTAAGAAGCAACACTGTATAGGCCCTAATACAACCAAACTAGATATTTTGGATGGAGCTGAACTTCTGCTAGAAGTGATCCTTTTCCCACTGTAAGAAGCCCTTTGCCACTTTTTAGACACATAGTGTGGTGTAGTGGTTAAGAGCAGCAGACTCTAATCTAGAAATCAGATTCAATTCCTTATTTCTCCTCATGGAGCCTTGGGCTTGCCAACATTCTCTCGGAACCTTCATAACCCATGCAGAGACAGGCAATGGCAAACCACCTCTGAACATCTCTTGCCTTGAAAACTCTACAGGGTTGTTATAAGCCAGCTGTGGTTTGACAGCGTGCGCGCACACACACACACAAAAACTGTATCTCAGGAACCTTTATTTAGACACAAACTGAAAGCAAACTGAAAGCAAATAGGTCCACCATTTCAAAAGCAAGGCAAATCGCTTTGTTTGTAGTACTTGTTATCTGAAGTGCTTAGAGTTAGAACCCCGGGGCATTCCTTAAATTCTTTACCTTTATTCCACCTTCTTGTTATGGCAGAACTGGAAAAGCAGAATGTTGTCCCCACTCCCCCATCCCCTATAGTACTGCAGGATTTTAGACATGGTTTCCCATGCTGATTACACTGAGTTGAATCTGCTGATGGAAGGGATTCCTAGAGGATGATTGTAATCAGGAGTACCATTTTTTCCATGTTTGCATGGTGCACCCTTGAAGATCTGGCTTCCTTTATTCGTGCCTTGGTAGCCCTTAGGCTAGTGTACTTTAACTCATTTGACATAGTGTTGCCTTTAACACACAGTCACAATCTTCAGTTGGTCTCAAATGCCAGAATTTTAACTGGTCTTCAGGCTTCATAATTCTTTCCTTTAAAAATACTGCTTATCCGTTTCTGAGTACTTGCTTTTACCTTTAAATCCCTGGGTGGTTCAGGTCCTGAACATGAGAAGAAACTGTTCCATCAGTATATTGCACACTTCCTGTATATTAGAATAATTTTGGATTTTTCCACAAGAACCTCTGCCCTCTGAAGTATTTACATAATATTACCGGAGTTCTACACTGAAAGTGGCAAAGGCACTACAGTTATGAGATATATATTTTTTGTTCAGGAAGACCCCCTTGGAATGTCTTTCCTTCTGACTTTCAGGATTTATATTTTAAATATAAATATTTATATTTATATTTATATTTTAAATATAAATATTTATATTTATATTTTAAATATAAATATTTATATTTTAAATATAAATATAAATATTAAAAATATTTTAAATAAATTTATGAATACATTTGCTATAAAATGGGTGGGCCACTGCTTTAATACTAACAATGTTTATTATGTATTATACACTATTAAACAAATGTGTTACTTCATTTACTTTTTTAAAAAAAATCTCAAACTACTCAGATAACTTCATTATAGAGGCATGTTTAAAAATATCCTAAAACTGTACCCTAAATATCCTAAAACTGTACCACTATTAAACAAATGTGTTACTTCATTTACTTTTTTAAAAAAAATCTCAAACTACTCAGATAACTTCATTATAGAGGCATGTTTAAAAATATCCTAAAACTGTACCCTAAAAGTCCTGATTTAGTGGGAACACCTGCACTTAAGCAACAGTTGGGTTACAAATACAAAGAAAAAGGGAAAGTCTGGAGGAATGAATTCTGCTCCCCAAACAGGACCATCTTTAACAAATTTCACCCTAAATGTACTGACTTTAGAAAGATTTATTCCAGAAACTGCTTACAGTTCTGTTAATCAGATTCATACACAATTAAGAGTTCATCTTTAATTAATTTTCTCTTTTTTATTTAATAGTAGTCTGTAGGTGGTGCTAAAATGCCTTTTTCTCTCAAGAAAAACTCCTAATGAAGGAGCTCCTTAAACTGAAACTGTATGCTGAAAACAGCAGCAGGAGTGGGTTTTTTTCTGGCAAAACAACAAAGGGATCAGTGCCTTTGTTATTTCCAGCCCCTAAAGGATGTTAGTAGTAGATATCAAGTTAGTTGAGTGGCATCTGGAGAAATGATACATTAAAACACTTAAAGTAAGCTAATCAAATCACTTCAATACAACCAGAAGGGAATCCTTGATACAGGATTTCCAGTCCAGAAAGAGAAAAGAAGGCAGTGTTGAAGTGATAAGGAAGAATTAGATGTGGAAAATGAGGATTAAAGGAGAAAGGACAGGGAAAAATCTGTCTCCATGCAAGATGACTTTTTCCCCCCAACATTGGATGCTATCACTGACCTTTCTCAGCAATTCTGCATTTCAGTCTTTGGAAATACTGAGTTACTTTGGAGAACTGGAAAATCATCCCAGCCTACAAATGCAGGCTGTCAGGACAGTAAATTGATGCCAGAGGAGGAATATTTGAACTGTAGATGCAACAAGGGAAGCAGTTTTTGGAAACGTATAATGGGATATTATTAGTCCCTCCATAGCAGATAAAATGTTCTATTCCATCTCTCTTCCCTGTCTATGACATCAATTTCATACCCTGTCTCTCATCCTCCAGCAGAATTCATTCAAGGAAGTGGTTTGGCTACCTTTGCTCATACATCTTCTACTTCAGTCCTGGGTGAGCCCAAAGAAAGCTATCTAGCCTGGCTGGAACTGAGTCAGCGTGTACACATACTTTATCAACAAAGGACCAAACCATTTAAAACATTTGCTCCCCACCTCTCTAAATTTGCACAAGGTGGCTTACCACCATAAATGATATACCTGTTCTTGTTTTAAGCTAGGTAATGTGGTTGAAACTGTACTCTGATGGAAGAAGGCAAAGCAAACAGCTGACGGTGCTGTGGCAAACAGAAAACCAGAAAGCATGTTAAAAAGGAAAGAGAAGGTGTGAATGCAGAATGTTCTCCTACTCCTAGTCTGAAACCATCATGGCAACTAGTAACAGAAGGGAGTTGGTTAAGTATGAACTCTGGTTGAGGAGTTATAGGAAGGCAGCTCAGGTGCTGTGTGCATAGGGATGTCAGCCCCAGAATTACAGCTCTTCTGCAGACTATAGTGATCACTTCATGCAGAAAATGTAGATACTTTCAAGGGTGGACTGATGACATTGTACCATTATACCTAGGGAGGTCTCTGTGTCCTCCCTAGGCTCTAAATCTCCATCAGTCTTCCAACCTGGATCTGGCAAGTCTACTCTCCCATCCCCCACCAGTGGCCAGGAGGGACAACTCTATGTGTGGCATCTCTATGTGTGCAACATCAGGTGTACTCTCTCTCTCTCTGTGTGTGTGTGTGCGTGCGTGCGTGTGATAGGATGAAGCCTATTTGCATGGTTGTGTAAAGTTCACCATAAATCTTGTCCAATGTTCATTATTACATCCTTTGTTTCTGGAAATATCATTAGCACATAAATGCAATGGGTGACTAGTCCTTCCTACCTGGATTCCTGTCATTGCTCTGGAATTCTAGTAAATTGTAGCCAGCAGTTCTGCAGTTAGGTCAATAAGTAGGAAAATCACAGGCCGTTTCCGCACGGCCGCCATGCACCCCCACGCCGCCAAGCGTTCTGCCGGCGTGGGGGCGCAAGCCCGTTTGCACGCAAGCGTGCGAGCAGGCCAAGCAGAGGCCCCCGCAGGAGAGGCGGCTCCGCACGGAGCCGCCTCTTCCCCCTTCTCCGCCCCACTCACGATGTCACCGTCGTCGCCTGCTGGCCGTGGAAGCCCCGCCCACGCTGCCCTCCGACCCCTGGAGGTTGGAGGACAGTGTGTGCGGGGCTTCCACGGCCAGCAGGCGACGACGGTGACATCGTGAGTGGGGCGGAGAAGGGAGACAGCGTCTTCCCGGCGGTCTTCGCACCACGCCGCCGGGAAGACGCTTCCCCCTCAACAACAACCCTTTAAAGGGTTGTTGTTTAGGGCGGCCTGACGCCGCCCTGGGGGACGGGAAGCGCAGTCAGGTCGCCGCTGCTGCGTTGCAGCAGCGGCGCCTGTGCGAACGGCGGCCTGGGGGCGGCGTTTTTACCGCCCCCAGGCCGTCGTTTTTGGGCCGTGCGGAAACGGCCACAGTCTTTTGTGTAGTTGAAAGAGCTTATTAATTAGCCATGAAGCTTCTATTATAGCTTCTGGGTCATTGTTTGGTGCCTCTCTAAATGTGCCTCTCTAAATATGCGTAAGGTGCCTCCTTAGCACAGTAATCTTAATAGGCAGTTGCATCTAATAGAATCAATGGCATATCAGGTCATACCTTAAAAGTACACAGAAAGTAGAGAGGTGATTATCTGCCTTTTCTCCCTCCTTGAAGTTTTCATCATAATCTCAAAGGAACTAGCAGATGAATTTTACCTTAAGGCTCTTTTTTTGATAGACTCTAATTTAGCCTATGCTTGGGCTCTAAAGAAATGGACTGTGCATTTTAGACTTGTGAAACAGAATGTATCATTTAATTCAACAGATATCAGGTTTCCATTGGACCCCTTTCATATTGCATTCAGCCTATTCTGATTTGTTTGAGATTTCCTCTGCTTTGGGTTCAGCTTTCTTTCTTTCTTTCTTTCTTTCTTTCTTTCTTTCTTTCTTTCTTTCTTTCTTTCTTTCTTTCTTTCTTTCTTTCTTTCTTTCTTTCTTTCTTTCTTTCTTTCTTTCTTTCTCAGTCTCCTTAAACTCAAGGTGACTAACAACAAAGAGTCACAAGGACACAAAAGCATTACAGTCCATAGATAAAATTAAAATGTACTCATTTATTTCACTTATAATTTGTCTTTCATGCTGAGACTCAAAGCAGATTACAGAATAAGAAGACAGTGCAAAAACAACATTATAAAACGTACAGCAAACAATGCAGTAAAAAAGGATAGCACATACCACAAACAGTACAAAAAATTTGGCTTACAAAGGCCATTTATGCATGCACTGTTTACCCCATGCCTGTTTACTTTGCAGTGGTGTTTGCAAAGGGATTATCTCCCTGTGAGGTGTCCCTAGCCAAGCTGATCCACCATTATACTCGCCTGCAACTTCCTTTTTGTTTCCGTGCAACCTCCATTTTTTTTGGTCATCTTTGGTCTAGTGTTACTTTGCCAGATCTGGTCAATTTCATGTCATTTCATGGTCTTTCACTCCAGTGACAGACCTTAAGTGTGTGTGTTTTTAAGCCTTTCTGATCATTTTGAAATGGGGGCCCAAAGAGTGGGAAAAACTGTTGTTGTGTGGGCGGGGATAAGGAGGGGAGGAGCAAGAAAACCTGAAATAACCTTAATGCATAGCAATCTCCTTAGTTTTCCCTTTGAATGGAGAGAAAAAGTCGCACTTTAACAGGTTTTGGAAATTATAGGGGTTCTTTGATCTGAGAGTGCAGTGAGTTCCAAAGGGTGGAAATGTGTGTATAACCAAGAATCCAAAGAAAATATACAGTCAATGAGAAGGAAACCACAAGTTCATAAAAGGCCAAAGTCAGAAAACAATGCAAAAAAAAACAGCATAGTACATACAATAAACAAGGCAAAAATAATAGTGAAATTAAAGATTCTTGTTCTAGAGTACTGTGGGTTTTCTGGATTGTATGGCTGTGTTCCAGTAGCATTTTCTCCTGATGTTTTGCCTGCATCTGTGACTGGCATCTTCAGACGATCCACATGTATATATACTCCACTTGCTTTACTACCAGAGGCATATATACTCCAATCTACTTGCTTTTCTGCCACAGGCATATATACTCCACTTGCTTTACTACTACCAGATCCTCTGAAGATGCCAGCCACAGATGCAGGTGAAATATCAGAGGAAAATGCTACTGGAACATGGTCATACAACCTGGAAAACCCACAACACCCTAGTGATTCTGGCCGTGAAGGCATTTGACAATACATTGATTCCTGTTCTCTTTATAAAGATATCTTCCTGAACAATTTCATTTTATTACACCATTTTAAACAGAACACACACTATTTAAAAATAGAGTCTTATTTTCAACTTTAGTTCTAGCTTAGTCTTATTTTCAACCTTAGAGCAGTTCCTGGAAAGACTTTGCCCGGGTCCTGGCCCTGAAGTCCATCCACACCCTTGATTTTGCTAATATACTTTCTAAAAAATATTAGTACTGAGTATCTCATCTCTCAGAAGCATGATATCTGTGTTGGAATCATACTAAATTATTCACCTCTTGTTAAATTATTCACCTTTGCTAAATTATTTGACAGCATATCCCACAGTCAGTGTGGGCTCCACTTCAAGAAGTATGCTCTGTATTTTTAGAAAGTTGCATAGGGTCTCAGGCGCATGACAGAAGCTGTGGTCCAGTCTGTTGGAACACTTCCCTGAAGCCCATTCATTTGATCATTCATCTGGAAGACACCATCTGGTTATGTATCATTGGGGGAGAGACAGAGAACTTCCTAGTTCTTTCCTTTACCACAAACACGGTAGAAAATGCAGGACTGAATCTGGCCTACACCACTGTTCCAAGCTTATACAGACTAATGATATTTGTGGCCTTCAAACAAAATGAGAAAAGAAAATATGGCAGAAATGCATGAAAACAATTCTAATATGGGAAGCTGAAAGTATGCTGGAAAGTTGCAAGGGAAAGAAAACGAAGCAAAGTAAGGATTTTAAAAGTGAATTCATTTTCAAGATAATGAAGAGTTAGAATTGTGAGAAGATAATGGGCAGAATGTGTCCAGCAGAATCTTTGAAGTTCATAACTGGAAATTATGAAACACCATTGGCCAATAGAATGACCTCTTCTAGTAATTTCCCTCTGCCCTGCCTCAGACCATTTACAGCAATGCATCCTGGGATTTGTGCTGGAACAGGTATCAAGGACAGAGCCTGTGATGAGGCCACCTCTGCACTTGCTGTTGCTGCCAGTTGTACTCAGTCAAGTCAAAGCAAGGAGCCAGTTTGGACTACAAGGCAGAGAATCTCTGTTTCCCCAGCTTCTACTGGAACTTCAGGATGTTCTGTCAAAGCACCGTGTCTTGACTGACCCAATGAAATTCAGTTCCAGGGTGTTTGCCATAAACAATGCCAGGGAATCTGGAACTGCAGTTCCTAAGGTAATAAAGGCATGGCCTCAGAAAAATAAGAAAGATTTTTTGCCCACTGCTTCACATTGCCATAGTTTGACCTGCCATAGCTTGGAGTGGTGTATCCTTTCAAAAGAATATGTTACCTTTGCCTATGTTGGCTAATTACATCTAGCTACAGGGAATTCCCCAGTTGGGCACATGGTGTAGTCATTCCTTGCTGAAGGGAGAGAGAGTTCATTCCCTCATGAAAGAGCCAGTGCTGAGTTGCCTCTTGAAGCCCCCCCCCCCCCCCCCGCCCGTCCTAAAGAATTTATACAATTTTTGGTCACATATAGCCTTTTAAGGAAAGATATTATAGTAGCTGTACAATTTCCTAGATATGACAGATAATCAAGATTCATTTAAGCCTGGTTTTAGAACTGATTTTGGAATTGAACCTGCCTTGATTGACCTGATAAATAATGGGACTCTATTGCCACTCCTGGCTTTCTCGGCAGTTTCTGATATCATCTTCCACATATCTGTGCTTAGCTGGTTGGAATTGATGCCCCCCTTCCTCCCTGCAGTCCATAAAAACATGGAGAACCTTGGATAAAAACTTATGCTTGAATTGCCTGACCCTCCAATTTCCACATTCATTCAGCTAGACACAGAATCTTTTTGGAAACAGGATATAGATCATGTTTGATGCACTAAGTAAATTATGTACTGACATGTAACAGATGAAATTCAGAACAGTTTAGGTCAATGTGATTTGTAGTCTGCAGCTGTATGTGTTAGAAGCTAATATTTGTACAGTCTCCCCTCACCAATGACACATACACATCCCACAATTGTATTATTCAGTTCAGTTAACTTCTGGGGCTAACCTGGGTTGTTTCCTGACAATGCGGAAGGTGATGTTGTTAGAATCACAAAGTAACTGCTCAAGCAAAGCATGATGGGTTATGGCCTTGTCTGCTTCACAGCAGTTCATAAATTCAGATGTCATGAGTGACTGTGCTTATGGATAAGGCTTTGCCTTTCCTCTGATACAGTGAGGGAGCTTTTGATTCTGCCATTCACTCCCCCTAGAGGGATTCTGGCACAGAGAACATCTTGCTTCAGCCAAAACGCTTCTGACAGGCCCCACTGCTGCAGGACTTTTCTGCTCAAATGGTAATGCTGTTGCATCTAAAATCAGCTGCAGCATACCACATATCTGTCAAATACAAAAGGATGGCAAAATGAGGACCTAGAAAAAGAAGAAAATCTCAATCCTTCATGTAACAGCACAGGAAGCCATTTTACTGAAGTAAATATTTATTTATTTATTTATTTATTTATTTATTTATTTATTTAGTTAGTTAGTTAGTTAGTTAGTTAGTTAGTTAGTTAGTTAGTTAGTTAGTTTTTGTTTCAATATGTCACTCCTTACCTTTTAGTCTTGGAGCGACTCACAACATTTCATCTAACAAATTAAAACATTTAAAACATATATATTTCTTTTTTCTTCTTTTTAATGTATACATTTTTGTTTATTTGTTTGTTTCACTTTTCTCCCTTTTTTTGTCTCCCCAAGTCCTTTCTATATGCTAGAGGAATTCAGAAAATAGATTTCCTTTGTTTAGACTAGCATATATTATTTGTACTCTATTCTACTGTGTCTTTTTAAAATTATACTAAATATATATGCAAGGTATAAAATGTATTATACACACTTTGTAAAATCCTTTTTTTATTTCTATTACACAAAATTAATAAATATATTTTAAAAAACATTTAAAACCAAAAAAATTACATTTCCTTTGCAATATGCTCCAAGATGGCTATAAACAATAAGCAGATCCATTGTGGGTTAAACAGTGGATGGTAGAAAAAGGAGGCCGGGTGGTACTGTTGCTGCCTCAACCATCTGCCTGGTGGAATAGCTCTTATAGGCCCTGCAGATTTGCAAAAAAATCTGACAGGGCCCATGTGTCATTGGACAGAGCATTCCACCAGACTGGGGACAGGGCTAAGAACTAGCTTAGGGGACAGGGCTGGGGACAGGGCTGGGACAGGGCTGAGAACTAGCTTAGGTTGCTTCACACATATGACCTAGCTTAGGTTGCTTCACACATACATGGTCTTCACATATATGTCATAAGCATTTTTTTTGTCCCATGTACAAAATGTATACAGAATCCACTGTGTTGTACAATGGAATCTGTCAATTTAGTCCAACAGGAGGGATAAAAGGAAGGGTTCAGTGGGAGAACAAATACATCTTACCTTATTTTTTTTCTCTTCCCAAAAACAGATAACCTGAAGAAAATTCAGGCTGCTATTTTATTACCTCACTTCCACACAGTGAGGATTATCTAAGTCACTTTCATCCTCACTGCATATTAAGGATGACGAAAACCCCAAACAATAACCGCACATTATCAAAAAACTCAAAAAGGAAAAGAAAAAAAAGGAAAAGAGCATTCTTGTTTGGGAGTCCAGGTGAGAAAAATCTGCATGTGAAAGATGCTTAAAGGGTTTTTTTTTAAGATGACTTGGAAAGGGAAAGGTGCATTTTTATCCTGACCTTCCTCTGAGAAACTTAAGGCAGCATACTCAGTTTGCCCTTGTGTGATTTTATCTTTATAATAATCCTGTGCTCTCTCCGGGAGTGGGGATTTGAACCTTAGCCTTCCAAGCTGTTGGCCAGCACTTTAATGCTGTATTATCCTGGCTTCATTTTGCAAAAAGAACGAGCAAGCAAATATGCAGTTCCAGATCCTGGACAGGGCTTAAGGGCACATTCCCCCTATTGTCCATTAAATCAGTGGGCCTATATTCAGTTGAGGAAATCCTTCTCCTTGATACTCAGTTGTGGGGAAGACTTTTTCATAGATTTATATTACAAACAGTAAGATTACTGGGCAAACATGAAATCAGCTGCTCTAGCTTAAGCAACAAGACCAACAAAGTAGCTAAATGTTTGATTAGCACATCGGAGATGAAAACTCTAGTTCAGATAGCATTTCTAGATTTTCCAGCCATTTAGTTGCTATATGGTGACCTTTTTAAAGGAGAAAAAGTAATGATTACTACAAATCATTTTGCCCCAACAGGGTTTTCATAAGTTCTAACGATATTGACATTTGTGACATTGTCTTTTTCTAACACTGAACGTGGCATGAATGTACAGAAATTGAATGAAGTGCAGGGAACATATGAACTGGCCTACTTTAATAAAATCAGTTCTCCTACAGAATTATTTGCTATACAGTTGTTCTCAGGTAGGCAGCTCAGATGTATTTTTTTATAGAAATGTAAACCTTCAGGGGACATAAAAACAGTTAAAGGCAGGTGACTAAAATCCTTTTCATGTCTACATTCCCTCTGGCTAGAAATATCCACAAATATCAAGGTGTCTTATATTCAGAATGACTCATCTGACAAAGAATTTTCTGTGCCCATCTTTCCTCTCCTAGTCTACTGCATTGTTGCACAAGGGCAGAACTTGGATGGAGGAGGGCTGAGGCTTCTTAATCAAGATGCTGCTTTGCAAGCAGAAAGTCTCAAGTTCAATCCTAGGTACCTTCAGTGAAAAGACTCAGGGGGTAGGTGATGTGAAATTCTTCCACCTGAGACCTTGGGGAGCACTGCTACTCAGATTGGACAAGACTGACTTTGATAGTCTTATGGTCTGATACAGTATAAGGCAGCTTCAGATGTTCAAAACAATAGAACCATATAATGTTTCCATAAGTTGATTGTTGTGGGTTTTCCAGGCTGCGTGGCCATGGTCTGGTAGATCTTGTTCCTAACATTTCGCCTGGATCTGTGGCTGGCATCTTCAGAAGTGCATCACAGAGGGAAGTCTGTTACACACTGAGTCCAGTGTGTTACACACTGATTACCAGTGTGTTACATACTAGTTACACAGTGTGTTACAGACTTCCCTCTGTGATGCACCTCTGAAGATGCCAGCCACATGTCCATAGAATTGGTCATATTGAGAATTACATTTGTTGATGGGTATTAAGTGAGTGATGGGTATTAAGTGACTCACAAAAGCTCATAGCCTGCAAGAAGTGTTGTTAGTTTTAACATCCTACTGGACTCTTGCTATTTTCTACTACTGTAGACAGACTAATATGGCTACCCATCATGTCATATACCATGGTCATGGATATACTGACCTCGATGGGACAATGTAGATGTGTCCTTAAAAAGGGGGAGGGGGATTCTTACATTTGAAATACATTTTATATAATAGCTGTCATTTGCCTTGCCTCTTTTAGTAACAAGATGCATGAAGACAGCAGAGGTCTGAGAAACTGAAACATGAGCTGACAAAATGCAGCCATCAGTAGCAGTAACCTGACTTCATGCTTGGCTATAGACTTCCAGCAGGTTAAGAACTTAAGCTAGATATGATTGGCTTTTTCTGTAATTCCCTTCATCATCATGCACTTAAGTATACTTTTGCTGAAGTCAGGATGGGTTTTTTAACTATTGGGAAGAGCTATGCAGCTCAGCTCGAGATGCAATGTAACACCAATTGAGATCTTATGCTGTTCATAATGCATAGATAATTCCATGCCATTTATTCCACAGATTTAGTCAATAAATTGATGATCTGGTGAATAAATTGATGAATACATTGATCTTGCAAGATCTTCAATATCAGCAGCAACTTTAATTATTCCATGGCAAATGGTACCAAGTATCCACTATTACATTCAGCACATACAGTGCAACCAGAGGTCACTGTAATGCAAAACCCTTGGTCTAGCTGACTCACAATGTGCTAAATATTCCTTGTCCTTGTTTGCCAAATGACATCTAAGCAACAAGGTTTTACAGCTCTTAACTTGAATGCAAAATATACTCCAACCCTGAAACTTTTGCATGTCATGGTAACAAATTAGACTGTAGATAGTGAGGCAGATTTGCCACTGATTTTCTGAGCATTGGCTTCGTGTGTTGAAGATTATCTTTTATAACCACTTCTGGTTCATACTTTGTCTTATGTACAGGGATGTACAGGGATGTAGGTATAGATTTTTATGGGGGGGTTCAAAGGCAGGGCCACACCCCCACCTGCCCCTGGGGGCATGGCCATGCCTCCCCAAGTCCCACCCCCGGCCTCAGTGCTTATAAAAGCAGCTCTCCTGAGGCCGGGGACTGCAGACTCCCCTGCCCCACCCTCCCCTGCCCCCCACCAACTGGACTCCCAGCTAGCAGCCCCTTCTGCCCTCCCCTCTGGGCAGAGGTGTTGCTAGGGGAAATGGAGCCCAGTACAAAATCTGAGTTTTGCGCCCCCCGCCCATGGGCAGTCACTGTGATGCTGGAATCCACCCCCAAACAGCATCACTTTCAACAGTGTTTAAACTAGAGAGCCCAAATCAACCTTAAAGGGAGAATATGCGGTCCCCAGTGAAAACAACATTGAAAGTGACGCTGTTTGGGGGGTGGATTATCCCCCATGCTGAAACAGCATCACTTTCAATGTTTAAACTGGGGACCTCAGATTCTCCCTTTAAATCCATGCCAAAGGGGTGGATTTAAAAGGAGAATCTGGGGAAATTTGGGGTGTGCCTGCTGTCAGGGGTGCAATTGTTAAGCTAGAAGCACCAAGATTTCAGAATATCTTTAGGAGACTCTCCTAATGATACCACCCAGGTTTGGTGAAGTTTGGTTCAGGGGGTCCAAAGTTATGGACCCTCAAAGGTGTAGCCCCATCTCCTATTAGCTCCCATTGGAAACAATGGGGATGGGGGCACCCCCTTTGGGAGTCCAAAGCTTTGGACCCCCTGGACCAAACTTCACAAAACCAGAGTGGTATCAGTAAGAGACTCTCCTGATGATACTTCCCAGGTTTGGTGAAGTTTGGTTCAGGGGGTCCATAACTTTGGACCCCCTCAACTAAACTTCACCAAACCTGGGTAGAATCATCAGGAGAGTCTCCTGAAAAATTCCTGAAATTTTGGTGCTGCTAGCTTAAAAACTGCTCTCCCTGCAGGCCAAAAACCAAAAAACACTAACAATTACAAAAAACCCAGAAACAGGGGGCGGAGCTTCAGACATGCAATGGGGGGGGGTTGAACCCGAGAACACCCCCCCCCCTTACCTACATCCTTGGGTCTTTTTGTGTGTGCTTGTGTGTGCTGATTTTATGAATAATGGCAACATGGGAAATGACAGAAAAGGAAGCATTTCCAACAAATGCTTCTTCCCTTCCCCATTGGGTGTTACAAAGAAGAATAGAGACCAGGAATCATAGGTTATTTGTGCTTCTCCCTCTTTCTCATTGTATGTGTTACACTCTGGAGTCATTTAGCTTTTGTGAGCTCCCAAAAATATGACAACATAGAGCCAGCTTTATCCTCTGGTCTCACATTATCTCTTCCCTCCTCTGTCATTTTACCCATTGAAAAGCAATAACAAATGGCTGTTGTGCATGTTTTCTACTGAGCAAGTTCTAAACAAAAGCATGTATGGTGGGGCCACAGGTAGAGCACATCTCTTTGGAGTAGCATTTATAGCTGAACTTTCTTTTTATTTTGAACAACTATTTGGAGTCCATTAAGCAAGATTACCTTACCTATTACCTATTCTTTCCCTCTGTTCTTCTAGGTAAATTAATATAGCTGTTTCCAGTTATCTCCCTGCTTTTAGCTTGTTCAGCTCCTTAGCAACCCATAGAACTAGTTCCAGTTGCTACTGGATCAAACAGAGCTATTTTGTTGTAATTTGCTGATGATACAGTCATTATTTTATGAAAAACAGTAATTTCTGACCTTCTTTGTGACCCTCAATCAATCATTTACAGGTTAATGACATTGATTAAGAGTGCTATTAGTCCCAATAGCTGCCATTAGTCTCTGTGGGAAAAAGACAGGTACAATATGAGAATCCATCTTTTTCCATAACATGCACAATTATAGATTGTAAGGGTGGGGGTTAGTTTCTGCTCTTTCTGCCTGACCTTGGCGCATTCCTCGTTCCGGGCTTCGTGCCCAGGGTGGATGTGGCCTTAACCTTGCTGTGGTTATCTTGTGTGTTTGAAGCTTGTTTCTTTCCTGTCGTGGGAATTCTGCTGGGACGTTTGGGGGAGGTGGCTGAAGGGTCCGTAAAAGCGACACCTTAAGCCCGGGAAAGTCAGAGTCCGCATTCCGTGTATTGCGATCATTGAAGTTTATGAAATAAACAAACTGAACTCAGTTACTTTGTTTCGAGTCCTTTGAGGTTCCTTACATTATGCGGACTCTCATTTCTCTATCTTCGGGTTGATTTTGGTCACTACCATTTTCCATCCGTTCTGTGGATCCCTGATGCCCAACGGCATGCAGGGATTGAACACCGAGAGTTCGTCGCAATTGGAAGGCGACAAGACTGTGGTAGCCCCCAAAGAGGGCTACATATCTTCCTTCCACACGACGGTCTCTCTGGAGGAGCCAGCGGAACCAGTCTCCCTGGTGACCCTCTTTAAGCCTCGGCTCAGCCGGAGCTTAGCCTTCCTCCAACTGCATGAGCAAGTGGAAGAAGCCCCCCTGATGGCTCGGCGCACGGTTTCGGCCGGCCGCCTGGAAGTGCGTCAGGATTTCTACGATCCTGGTGGCGGGGTGTCGATGGATCGTGCCCCCCTGGGGCAACATTTCACCACCCGCCAGCATATGGATTACAAACCGGTGATGCGACAGGTCGAGGCGGAAATCGGGGTATCAACCATCCACGGGGACACCGAGGAGTCCCTGGCAAGATTTCTGGATCAATACCTCGAGGAACCCCCTCCCGAAGATCACTGGCAGAGCACCGGAGCGTACCCGAAAGGCTCGCGCCCCCCAACGACCCAGGACTCCGAGGAGGAAGTGTTGGAGTTACCTAAAACTTCCAGACTCAGGCTCACTTTCGCAGAAGATGCCCGTACCCGCGACCCTCCGGACTTATCGGATCTCGAGGGAGCAGCGGCCATGCCCCTTGATGGTGCCCGTGCCTCCAGGTCTGAGTTCATGGGGGCTACCGCCCTACCGGCCATGGATGCACAGCGTCCCCCGGTTTCGGATCTTTGGGAACAGCTAGAAGCCCTCAAGAGAACCAAACGGGACTGGGAGCAGGAACGGATAGCTCTCGAAAAAGAGCACGAAGCCTTAGAACAGGAAAGGGAGCAGGAGCGGGAAGCTTTTGAAAGTGAGCGATTAGCTTTCGAACAAGAACGTGAACGGCAGCGCCGAGCCGTGGAAGCAGAACTTTCACGAGAGAAGGATGTCCTAAGAGACCAGTTCCTCAAAGACCTCACTTCCCGTGATCGAGTCCTAGAACACTCCAGACTCGAACTCCAGCGCCAACGCGAGTGCCTTAAAGCGCTGGAAAACCAAGGAGTAGTCGAGGCGGAACTGCAACGTAGAGAACGGGATAGGCTGCAACGCAAATGGGAGGCTCTCACACGTCGTGAGAGGGAGTTGGTGGCAAGGGAAGCGACGCTCCAGAGAAATCTCGAAGCACCACCAGTGACTCTACCCAGCACCGGCAGCGCAACTCGCCGACCCATCGCCCAGGATCGTACCGCTCCCCTACCCCAACGTAGAGTCCTACTCCCGGTGCAACCTCCAGCCCCCGGTCCAGGGGCGCAGGCGGCACAACCACCGCCCGCACAAGTTCCGGCCCCAGTTCCACGAGCCGGTAGGGGTTACCCTCGCCCTCACATTCCTGCGCGTTTTGATGGGACGGCTTCCAGATTGCCATATTTTATCCTGCAACTCGACGCACACATGCTTGAGTTTGATGATCTTTATAGATCCGAAGCTGAGAAGGTGCGTGACATCGGATCCATGCTGGATGGAGATGCGGCAGAATGGTTTGTGGAGTTGCATGAAGTAGCAGGGGCCCCTGAACTTCAAACCGTGGCAGCTTTACTTCAAGGGTTGTGACTACGTTTTCAAGATCCGGAGGAGGTGAACAAAGCCATCAAGACTGTCAAAACTCTCAAGCAGGGTAATAAAACCTTTGCAGAGTTCGCCCGAGAATTCCGGTTGGCCGCGAGCAAACTCCCGGACTGGCCCGAACACATGAAGTGTGAATACTTCCATGACGCTGTCGACTCGGAAATCTGCACCTGGGCATGCATGGTGCGTGAACCACAGACTATTGCGGAATGGATTACAACCGGCAACCTTATTGCGGCCCGTCTCAATCGTTCCAAGACGGGGAAATCCGCTCCGACCAAACCTCCGGCCAAACCGGCAGCGACGGCCGCCGCCCCGCCGAAGAAGGCGAGTGCAGGATCGCCGGCAGCCGAATCCACCTCTGAGCGCCGCCGCCGTCTCGGGTTATGTTTATATTGTGGGGGCCCAGGCCACATGGCAGCCAACTGCCCGAAAAAACAAAAGGCGCCTGTCCCCGCTCCCCGCAAGTCAACGGCGCGAACTCCTCGCAAGACAGGTCCTCGGGGGCCCGAAGGAGCTGCGCAAACCACCTATGATGACGAGCCCGGGGAAGCCAATGACACCGAACCTGAAGGGGTGAGCCTCTCGTCGGGTCCCGCGGAAGAGGTTCCTGCACCAGATGCGGTGAGTGAAGGGGGAGCCCCCATAACTATTATGACCACGCTGACCAATACCTCCAAGCACACCCATATTCTGGCACGAGCTCTCGTAGACTCTGGTTGCTCCCACTGCCTTATGAGACCTCAGGTGGCTGAGCAACTAGGGCTCGAACGTATAGCATTGGCCAAACCCATTCCCTTTACTCAAATGGATGGCAGCCCATTGGGCACCGACGGTCCGGCCCGTTTCAAAACCCAACCAGTGCTTTTGCGATGTGCTGAACACTGGGAAAGACGTAGCTTCATTCTGGCTCCAGTCGCCAAACATCCCATAGTGCTGGGCATGCCCTGGCTTCTCTCCCATGAACCCACCATCTTCTGGGGGCAACGCATAGTCCGATTCACCGATCCTCCTTGTGGGGATCACATGCACGAGGGTGAGCCACCGGCAGAGGCTAAAGAAGACCCCAGTGCGCCCCAGGAAATGGCTCTAGCCAGCGACCCGAGCCCGGAACTGGCCGGAGTTCCCAAACAGTACTGGGATTTAGCCAAAGTCTTTGCAGAACAGGAGTGCGATCAACTCCCCCCCCCCCATAGGAACACAGACTGTAAAATCCTCTTGGTCCCAGGGGCACAACTCCCCAAAGGTAGAATATATCGGATGAGTCCAACCGAGGAGAAGGAGCTTCGAGCCTTTCTCGATAAGAATCTGGCTCGCGGTTTCATTCACCGAGCTACCAAGAGCACTCACGCAGCCCCCGTTTTGTTTGTGAAAAAGAAAGATGGAACCCTACGTCTGTGCACTGATTATCGTGGTCTCAACGCTGTTTCGCTGTCAAATAAATACCCCTTGCCCCTGATCAAGGACCTGCTCGATGCCTTGGGAAAGGGGCATATTTTCACCAAACTGGACCTGAGTGAGGCCTATTACCGAGTACGAATAGCTGAGGGATTCGAGCATTTGACAGCATTTAATACTAAATTTGGCCAGTATGACTATCTTGTAATGCCATTCGGATTATCCGGCGCCCCAGGGGCTTTCATGTCACTTATTAACGACGTCTTACAAGATTTTCTGTTCAAAGGGGTGGTGGTGTATTTGGATGACGTTCTAATATATTCCCAAACGATGGAAGAGCATGAACGTCTGGTCAGGGCTGTGTTGCAATGTCTGCTTGATAACTCCCTGTTCGCAAAACTGTCCAAATGTGCCTTCCACCAGACCTCCATGGATTACCTAGGGTATCGGATCTCTCCAGAGGGCCTGGAGATGGATCCGGCAAAAGTAGCAGCTGTGGTGGATTGGCCGATACCCACCACCCGTAAGGAACTTCAATCGTTTCTAGGATTTGCGAACTTTTATTGAGATTTTATTCCCCAATTTGCTAAGCTGGCTCTACCACTCACAGACTTACTGCGCACCAAGGGAAAGGGACCCCAGGCATCGGAACCCGGGGCTTCCCTCTCCTAGTCCCCTGATTGTCAAAAGTCGTTCCAGGCTCTTAAGACAGCTTTTACTACCGAGCCCATCTTGAAACACCCAGATCCCACTTTGCCTTTCATCGTGCATGTCGATGCTTCGGATAAAGCCCTAGGAGCAGCACTCTTGCAGAAAAATAAAGATAACAAACTTGTACCGTGTGCTTATTTATCGAAAAAACTGTCCGGCCCTGAACTCAACTGGACGGTTGGGGATAAAGAAACGGCAGCCATTAAGGAGGCTTTGTCTATGTGGCGGCATTGGCTGGAAGGCGCTGCGCGCCCGTTCCAGGTTTGGTCGGATCATAAAAACTTGGCAGCTTTGTCTACTCCACTCAAAATGTCGGCCAAACAATTAAGATGGGCGGACTTTTTCTCCAGATTCAACTTCACCGTCCATTTTTTCCCTGGTAATAGCAACAAATTAGCTGACGCCCTGTCCCGCCTCCCCAAGGGGACGGACACCTCCTTACGCGCCATGCCTTGCACTATTCTCACACCCTCTCAATTGGGCTTGGCGGTAACCCGATCCCAGACAGTTACGCCCCCGATACACCCTCCCATGAATGTCCCGGACGTTGTATCTTCATTTCTATGTCACCTGGAGGAGGCGGGATGACAGGAGGTTCCGAAGGATGAATCCGACCCCCTCCTGCAGTTGCAAGGGGGAGTTTGGAGACGGAGTGACTACTGGTACGTCCCACTGGCCCTACGTAAGCAGGTTCTACTGGCTGGCCATGACGCCCGACAAGCGGGACACTTTGGATTTTTGAAAACGCTCCACTTACTTAGGAGGCAATTTTGGTGGCGCACCATGCGCAAGGACATTGAGGCATACATAAAAGGGTGTCCAACGTGCGCAGAGGCTAAGGCCATCCCTGGTAAGCCTCACGGATTACTACACCCCATTCCCCCCGGCGGCCCGGCCATGGCAAGTGATTTCCATGGATTTCATCACAGATCTCCCCGAAAGCCATGGTAATACAGTGTTATGGGTGGTGGTGGACCTTTTTTCTAAACAGGCGCACTTCGTTCCGTGTTCCACCATTCCCTCGGCGCCTAAATTGGCCAAATTGTTTATTCAACATATCTATCGTTAGCACTCATCGCCGGAGAGAGTGATCTCCGACAGGGGCCCGCAGTTCATATCTAAGTTTTGGAAAGCTTTCCTGGAGTTGTTGGGAACAGCTTCGGCTGTGGCTGCCCCGTACCACGTGCAAAGTGACGGCCAGACCAAACAGACCAACAGAACGCTAGAGCAGTACCTACGTTGTTACCCCAACTATCATCAGGATAACTGGACGGAACTTCTTCCCTTCGCCAAGTATGCCTACAACAACGCGGTTCACAGCAGCACCAATAAAACTCCGTTTGAAATGGTCTCGGGTCGTTCGTTCCTCCCGTTACCCCAACTCCCCGATCATGTGCTCCAACCCCCTGAATTTAGTGACTGGATTCGGTCTCTGGCTGAAGGCTGGAAATCCGTTTCCTCCTCGCTTTCGCAAGCGCAAGAAGCCCAAAAAACACAAGTGGACAAACATAGGATGGATTTTCCTCTGCAAGTGGGGGCGTGGGTTTATTTGTCTATCAAAAACCTTAGGGATGTGCATAAATATCCCAAGCTAGGCAAGAAATTCATAGGCCCGTTTCGGATCACCCAAGTGATCAATGATGTGACTGCTCGGTTGGAATTGCCCAATTCTCTCAGTAATATTCACCCTGTATTTCATTCTAGCTTACTCAAGCGGGCTCCAGATTCAGATGCTTGGCACGACCCAACGGAGTTTCCCCCGCCGGTGATCGTTGATGGCCACAAACACTATGAAATCGACGCTATTCTGGATTCTCGTTACATACGCAAACGTTTGTAATATTTGGTTTCCTGGGTGGGATATCCCTCGGGCCATAATCAATGGGTGTATGTTGAAAATATTGACGCCCCCCCTTTGATCACTGCTTTCCATAAGGCTTTCCCTCATAAACCAGGTGGGGAGGGGGCTTTCGTAGAGGAGGCGGAGTGTAAGGGTGGGGGTTAGTTTCTGCTCTTTCTGCCTGATCTTGGCGCATTCCTCGTTCCGGGCTTCGTGCCCGGGGCAGATGTGGCCTTAACCTTGCTGTGGTTATCTTGTGTGTTTGAAGCTTGTTTCTATCCTGTCGTGGGAATTCTGCTGGGACGTTTGGGGGAGGTGGCTGAAGGGTCCGTAAAAGCGACACCTTAAGCCCGGGAAAGTCAGAGTCCACATTCCGTGTATTGCGATCATTGAAGTTTATGAAATAAACAAACTGAACTCAGTTACTTTGTTTCGAGTCCTTTGAGGTTCCTTACATAGATGCAGTGAAGAAAGATGGCAAGAACCTCTCCCCCCTCTTCCATAATTATAGAATTCAGAACACCCTACGACTATGATGGGCAATTGATTCAATTTACATTTAAAATTGCTCTTGCAAGTGTAACAGACTCTCTCCTTACCTATAAAGATCAGCAAAGGAAGTTCCTTAGAGCACTAACTAATCACAGAGAAGAGTCAAATGTTCTTTGCTGGACAGCAATGCCCCTGAGGAAGGCTGTTACCTACAGCTATGAAAGTACACACTGCAGTACATTCAGCAATCTTGGGATGAATGGAAAAAGAAAGGGTAAAGGCAAACTTTCAATTGCCTAAAAATCACATGATCTCCTAGAACAATTATTCATTGTCCAGCACTCATCACGGGCAGAAAGCAACTTTTTTCTGCCCTGTAACAACAGAAGCAACATTGGTCCATTCTGCACAGCCTAAATAAGACATCCTGGGAACACTGAAAAAAGCATCCTGGGAAGGCACTCTGCACAGCTTTCTTTCCAAGACGTCCTCAGGATGCCTTATTTTAGCTCAATAATGAGCAAAACAGGGTGGTACGCAACCACAAGATAGTGAAAACAACATTGTACCACAGGGCTACAGCTTAACACTGACAAAATAAGTCTCCAACTGGAGTGCAATCACAATAGGCATTTTTCCATGTTTCTTTACAATTTAAATGAAAATGCCCAGAAGTTTACAAATATGTAACAAACCAGCCTTCTATTCAGGAATAAACTAGCCGAAAATCTAGACTCCTGACCTCGTAATGAAACTTCAAGGCTCATTAAACTGAATGATACTAAGAAACGCAGCTTGTTACAATGAGATAATCAAAAGGGACTGAGCTCTGCTAGCTTAAACACGCTTCTCGCAAAGTCTTATTTTTCCTGCCTGACCATTTTGCTCTCTGGTCAGTTTTACCCTCCACTTGCAACCAACATTATGAGTGCAGCTAAAGGGATTCTCCCTGCTGACATTTGCTGAAGGTTGCCCCAGGATGTTTGCTCTGCAGGCTCCAATCCTGAGTGCCTTTTCAGTCCAAAAATACTCAGCTGGTCTTGCCAATTCTGGCAATATATAATTTTCCTTTTTTATTTTGGAGAAGCTGTCTTTGAAGATAATCAGAAACACATAAGAGGATCTTAACCACTCAGAGGACTGTCACTGAAAAGCATTGGGACAGCGGAGGATAGGTCTACTGTTCAATGAGAAGCATTTTTAAGACGTCCCCTCAACATCTTATTTTGGGTGTGTGGAGTCAAAAGAGGCAGTCACCTCTTTTTAAAAATGTTCCACAAATTTCCTTTTTGTGCTGTGTGGAATGGACCATTATTTCATATCTAAACAACGTCTTGCTTTGAATCATTTGGGGTTTGTGACTGTTAGTTGGCTAGAAGGACAGAGGTAAGTTAAGCAATGATTTCTTGCTCTAAGGTGGTGTTTCTAACACTATGATGTTGGGAATCTGGTAAATCAGGTGTGTCATCATTTGCTAGCCATCCCCTCCCCTCCCCTGCTATGCTGAACTGTTACTGATCAAAAGGCAACTCTGCATTGATTCAGCTACCAGCTGTGACTTCCAGCATCCTCCTCCTCTCCCTCCAATTGACTGCAGTGCACCAGGCAAGCCAGTTTAGAGGACTGCACTGCACCAAGCAAGCCCAACCAACTGCTTTGGTCTGCACACTCTTCGTGGTCTCTGCCTCTCCTACTGCATGCAAAAAGTCCTTGTGCCCTGCTTCTTCCTCTTTATTCAGCATCAGATGTGCTCAAAATCCCAGGCTAGAGGCTAAATGGAACAAATTGAAGGATGCTTCCTTCCCCTCCATCTTTGATCAGGCATCACAGAGATCCAGATGGGGATAATGAGGAAAGGTAATAATAAATATGAGAAATAAAGACAAGAGGATGGAGGCCAGTTCATTAATACCATGACATTTTTTCTTGAGTGTTAACTTGCAATATGTATCTACTACATTTTCAGTGCAATCCAGAGAGAACCCAAAGATGTTCAGGGAACCAACTGAGCTTTATGTTGGCATATTTCTGAGATAAACCAGAGCAGGCATCCAGTGCCACTCCACCACTCTCAGGCACCATCACAGCTTTACAGTGGCTGCCCATTGGTGCAACAGATATGTAGCTACCGGTGTTGTGGGTGGATCTGGGAGCATGGCTGCATTTAGCCAGCTTTCAAAGCCCTTTCAGCCTGGGAATGAACCCTGGCAGAAGTGGAAAGTTATGCCACCCAAAAACATGGTGTAATCAAGAGATACTAATGGGAGTGAAAAACCAAGTGCCCCCAAACTGGTGCAAACACATGCATAAGTCTTGAAGCTGTTCAGAATGCTGATCACAGAACGGGACGTAGGTACAGATTTTTTATGGGGTGGGCTTGGGGGTGGGGCCACGCCCCCCACCCATGCTGGGAGCATGGTCACACCTCCCCAAGCCCCGCCCGCAGCCTCAGTACTTATAAAAGCAGCTGTCTGAGGCCAGGGACAGCAGACTCCCCTGCACCGGCTGCACCGCCCCCCCCCACCGGCTGGGCTACCAGCTGGCAGTCAGCAGTCCCTTCTGCCCTCCCCTCTGGGCAGAGGCGTAGCTAGGGAAAATGGAGCCCATTGCAAAATCTGAGTTTTGCGGAGGGGGGCCCTCCATGGGTGGAATCCACCCCCAAACAGTATCTTTTTCAATGGTGTTTAAACTAGGGAGCCCAGATTCTCCTTTTAAATCCACCTTTTCCAGGTTGTCTAAATCCTACATGTGTGTTGGGTGGGGGGAACTATGTGAGTTGTCTCCTGAGTATTCAAGCTCTGCCCATTCGCCTTCTAGACTCCCAAAGCCGGACAAGCTCCTGTTTATTTTGTACTAAACTGGATCAAATGGCATTTCCCAACAGTGGTAGTATGGTGTGGTGGTTGAAATGTCAGACTAGGATCATCTGGGAGATCCAGGTTTAAATCCCCACTGTGCCATGGAAGCTTGCTGGGTGATTTTGGACCAGTCATACATTCTTAGCCTAACATACCTCACATGGTTGCTGTGAGGAGAAAATGGAGAGGGGGGGTATTGTAAGCCATTTTGGATCCCGATTGGGGAGAAAAGTGGGGTATAAATGAAGTAAATACGTAAAATAAACAGAATGGTGTGAGAATACTTTACATATCTTCAGTCTTGGGAACTGTCATTTGATTTCAGAAAGTTCTACGCATGTGCCAACATGAACAATGCCACCAATGATGAATACATCCAGCTTTTCTATAAAAAAAACAAAACCCTATGTTTATAGTCTCCCTTTCTCACTGAGACCTGAGGCAGATTGCACAGTATTAAGCTGATGTGATCAACGTAATGAGACTTTAACAATTTACGAGGACGAGAATGTTCAGAAATGTGGAACAAACATAATTAGACATGACAAGCGTGGGCCTGTGAGACTCACTGGGGGAACTCATCTCTCCTCTCCCCACCCATCCCCACACTTTCTGGCCCCACTGCGGCTCTAGCACAGCTGTCACTGGGACCTCCACTGCCCCAGGCTCTGGCACAGCCACCACTGGGCCCAGTATGGCTCCCAGACTGCTAAAACCAGGCAACAGCTATGCATGAGATGGATGAATTCTCTGTTCTTGAGCAAAGAATGATGTTTTATTTGAAAGGGAGATTAAGGTTTCAGTTTTTTCTGCAAACCTAGAATCCCCCCTCCCCCCAAGTCTACAGAACTATCTGTTTAGGAAATGTGGATTTACGTATCCCCCAAGGGGCCATAATTTTGCGGTTAAATAGATTCATAGTGTGGATACAGTGCATATAAAGTGGTATTGCATCAGTAGAAAATAATGCAGTAACAACAGGACAGTACATACAGGAAATAGAAATATACATCTTATATGCAGTGTTATGGTCCAGAGTTGCTGTATGTATTGTATCTTTATGTAATGCAATCAAAGCCCTAAAAATCTGCTTATGTTTAGAAACTACATGCAACTGTAAAACCACAAGCACTAGAGCATTATTAGTGCAGCATAAGAGAACAGAATTTCCAGGCTTAGATTTGTTATAATTCTGAATCTCTTCAACTGTGCAAGAGCATTATGTAACCCAGAACTGCTGTCACACTGTATCAATTCTCTGGAAAAAGCATGTTTGAGTGGAACGAGAAATGTATTTTTACTTTAGGCTTATCTTGACATTCCCATAAGAGACTGGCTGCCTCATCCATGAGTGGGGCACCTGGTCATGGCGCCATGGCTGCACCTGTCCACCCCCACCCCCACCCCCCCGAGGCTGCCTGGTGGTGTGGGGAGGCTGGAAAAGTCAAACAGCCTCATCCCACTGAGGAGCGTCTATGGGCCACAATGGACTTATGCCAGCCAAATGGCTGGCTTAAGTCTGGACTGCGGCCCACTGGCAAAACAGCGGCAAAGGTCAAGAGGGAGCGAACTAATGTCAGTTTCACCTGGCCCATTCCTGCTTTGGTGCTGCTGGTGGGGACTCTGGGACTCTGGTGCCACATTCCAATACTGTGGAAGGGGTGGCCACACATCAGTGGAATCACTCCTCTACCAGGGGAAATTCCTCAGGGATGGCAAATCTGCCAGCGCAGTTCCTAGAAACAGATTCACACACACTCTTTGGATGGGACTTTAAGCCTGTAAATGCCTTTGCTCCAGGAGAAGAGCAAGGGGGAACTGCGCCTGGGGCATGTTTGTGTCCTGCACCCCTGCCACCCCACATCCGCCCCTGCCCCGCCCCAGAATGCTCCCAGAACAACCCGGAATGCCCCTACCATGTGCCCGGTGCATCGCGTGCCCCCCCGTCCCCTTGGTGCTACACTACTGCTTTGCTCTCTCATTTTATGGTGTCTTATCCTATACTTGTATATGGGAAACATCAAATATTCCCTACAAATCAAATATATCCCTACAGCATGTATAGAGAAGGCAAAGTCTAGATGCTAGATCAAGGACTATGGTCTAGATGCTGTCTAGGAATCCATTCTTTGTGACAGGGCCATGACTTTCCCCTTAAAATGTCTTCTCAGACTAGCCCTGCAATAAAGTAAATGGCTGACCAGAGACAAGCCTACTTCAAAACCATTGGTTAGATTCCATGTCAGTGGCCATATTTCTTCAGTCTCTTGTGCCAAAATAGGTTCAGCGCCAGCATGTACACCAATGTCTGTAAGATTGCTTCCTTTACATGGTTTCTGTTGCATGTACACCAAATGCTGACCTGGCTGTGGAATGCAGTGACAGTAAAGTATGGCTAATACAGTATGGGACTTGGGCTCAAATCTTTTTTAAAAAATAAAATACAAGGGTCCTTGCATGACTTTCGACCAAGCATTGTCTAATGGTCTAGTCTTTTCCCAGAAAAGATTGCATAACCATGCCTGACTGCCTGAGCTACCTGGAGAAGAGATTTAAATAGGTACATAGATCATGTGAGGAGGGAAGGTGGCATGGGACAGCCTGATCTCTTTGGAGCTTGGAGCTAAGCTGAGTCAGGAGGGAGACCTCCAGGGATTGCTCTGCAGAGGAGGGCAGTGGCAAACCACCTCTCCTCACTTGCCTTGAAAACTCCTTGCTGGGGTCACCAAGTTGGTTGTGAGTTGATGGCACTTTATGAGCACATGCACACACAGTTTGTATTGCTGGTAGAAGGCCCAGTTCTGGGAAAGATCTTTCTCAGTATGAGAACTTAGAGACTGCCAAACTGACCAGGCACTGCTGAGCTAAAAGATCAATGGTCTGAATTCATCTGTGCTGTTAGTTCCGGAAGAACTAGGGCCTCCAATGTATCTTATTCAGTGTTCACCACACCAATGTAGAGCCACAGCCAAAGAAGAAGTCTTCATACCCTCACTGCTGATCTTCACACAGAGGCACTACGGACAAGGACCAGTGAGGTACAGGCATGCAGCTGTTGACCTAGGCAAATGATATTAGCACAAGGGATATAGCTGACCATTTAGCAGCTTTGCAACTGAACACTGATGGTTGTACCATCTTCTGCTTGCTGTGATGCTCTGGTTGGCTTTAGTACTGAAACATGTCAGTCTCATCCACTACTTTTTAATTCATTAATGATTTTGTCATATGTAATGTTCCCAAAAATGTAAAAATCTGGTTACAATTAGAAACCACAGACAGTTGTAGACCCTCAAGCACTAAAACATTAAGTGAAGCAAACATAACAGAAACTTTAAGTTGTTTTAATTTTCAATCTCTCCTTCAGCTGTGTGAAAGCATTATTTAACAAAAGACTGCTCTCATATTACATTGGTACTCGGGAAAACTGTGTTTAAAGTGAGTGGAATAAAAATTGATTTTTGCTTTGGGTTTGGCCTTTTCTGCATAGACAGCTTACCACAGCTAATCAAGAAAAGTGATTTGGTTGGCATTAGAAACACTTGGGAAAGAGTGAAAACCTTTTTCTCTTTCACTTAAGAAGTAAAAGTTATTTTTATCTTTATTTTTGGATTTAAAATGACACATTTTGGGAACCTCCAGTTTATAACAACTGGTTTTGTTGTACAACCCTGGGGGGGAGGGATGTCCAGTGGTTATTACACAGGAAAAATAAATCCTATTACCTACAACAGAAATGCCATTTTTCATCTACAGGCCAACATTGCTAGAATACAATGATTTCTCCTAATAAAACTGCAGATTGCACCAGCTTTAGCACTGTTGATTTTTTGTTATTTAGGGAAAGATTGATGTCCCAAGGTATGTACGATTTCGGCACAACAGCAGCATATAAGCTCTGTGGGGTTTTATAGAAGTAGAAATGAATGGCTAGCCTAGTGTTTGCCGACCAGCTGTTCACAGAATCCCTGTTTGTCCTCAGCTGACTGTTTAACAAGTGCTCCCCTTCAACTGAGTGATGATCATTTCTCTCTAAGGTCAATAATCAGATTCCACAGCAGCAGCAAGCGCTGATTACTTTTGCCCGTGATTAATTGATGGCAACACTGGGGCATATGATATTTAATTTTAACTTGTCATCTCTGTTGGCATGTGATATTTTTCTTGCCTCACTTGTTTTTGCACAGCTCTGAGAAGCACAGCATTTCCATTATTAAGAGATATACTAAGCCAAAACAGTATTCTACCTAGTCCATGACTCTCAATGATTTAATGGGCCAGTGATTTTCCTTGGGTCAGCTTCTCTCTGGCAGTTTCCGCACAGCCCATTAACGACGGCCTGGGGGCGCTAAAAACGCTGCCCCCAGGCCGCCGTTCGCACAGGCGCCGCTGCTGCAACGCAGCCCGCTTCCCTCCCCCCAGGGCGGCCTCAGGCCGCCCTAAACAACAACCCTTTAAAGGGTTGTTGTTGGGGAAGACGCTGTCTCCCTTCTGCGCCCCACTCACGATGTCCTCGTCGTCGCCTGCTGGGCGTCGAAGCCCCGCCCACGCTGCCCTCCGACCCCTGGATGTTAAATTATTATTGTTAAATTGCCTCTTTAGGGTTGCCAGCTCCTGCTCAGAAAATACTATTTGGGGTGGATTTAGGGTGGAGCCTGTAGAGGACAGGGTTGGAGTGCAGAAGGACCTCAACAGGATATGATGTGATAGAGTCTACCCTCCCCAGGAACCATTTTCTCCAGGGAAACTGATCTCTGTTCTCTGAAGATCAGTTACAATAGTGGGAAAACTCTGGGCCCTACCTGAAAATTGGCAACCCCTCAAGAACTGGATTACGAAGCGTGCTGGAAACAAATGCATGGAATAAAATATGTACAAAGTGCCTTTTCTTTATCACTAAGTGACTTGTAGTTACATTTAGCCTGCACACATTTTGTATTAAGATGAAGGATTTACAAATTATTATTAAAGTTTGTGTATTTCCAAAGTCACGTTACTTGGTTATCATTATTTTGAGGCTCCTCTGCCATAGAGCCAAGGCTGGACATCAAGCAAAGCACAAAAGTGTGCATGATGTAGTGGTTTGAGTGTTGGTCTAGGACAGGGGTCTGCAACCTGCGGCTCTCCAGATGTTCATGGACTACAAATCCCATCAGCCCCATCAGCCCCAATTGGCCATGCTGGCAGGGGCTGATGGGAATTGTAGTCCATGCACATCTGGAGAGCTGCAAGTTGCAGACCCCTGGTCTAGGATCTCAGAGGCCCAGGTTCAAATTCCCACTTTGCTATAGAGGCTTGCTGGGTATCCTTCCTAGGTTTACCAGCCACCCAGAGGAGGCAGAGAATCCCCACCCACAGCTGGTTTTTCCTGCCACTACTCTGGGCAGTTACAAGATAAATAGCCATAGGTTGATGGCATGGTTTTATCTCCAGGGAAACCAGAAAGTGTTGTTGTTGTCCCAGTTGGTTATCCTGTTCCCATTCCTTTGTCTGACTCCTCAGAAAAATCAGGTGCTGAATACTTGATCTGAGGATACTGCCTGTCAGAAAGTGACCTTTGCATATATTAGGGTTTATAGAACTTTCTCCAAACACTGCAAATAGTTTGAAGTTGGAATGACGATTATAGTTCCATTTTTGACAGGGTAAAAGTCTAATATTTTTGTCTGTATCTGAACAGGCGAACTATTCGTATCATCTCTTTCTTTGATATTATATACATCATCACTTGACCTCCTCCTTTTATCAGTGCCCATTACAAAAGTCTGCAGCAGCTGGCTGCCCTTAAGTCCATAACAATGTTAAATCAAAATGCTTTCCTTTTCCTCATCCTTATCTTAGTTCATGAAATGTGCCAATCAGCAATGCATAATGTAAAATATACCTAATTTAAATGATCATGTCTTTAACATGCCATATACCACTTGTCAGTGTTTGACAGGAAGTATCAAGTGACACTAGTATCTGCTAAGTAAAACTAAAACTAATGCTAAAACCAAACCAGAGGTGTTTCCCACTCTCCAGTTATTAATGACAACATAACAGATATAACAGGCACAGAAAAAACGTTGCCTTATGCTTGACACCTCTTTATTAATCTTTCCAGTGGGTGGGCTGCTGTTGCAGCCAATATTTCATTTGGGATCAATAATCATCCAGTTAATGCCAGCATGTTATTGCAAAATCTATTAATTAAAGCAGTCGTGTGTATTATCTCATCCTTTAAAAAAATGAAAAAATTATAGGAGTAAAACACCCAGCTGGTTTTTAACAGTAATGCTCTGACCAGCCAATTGGGAAGTAAATCATCAAGCAAGAGGAGTGTGTCCTTAATTGCACAATAGTGTATCATGGCTCAGCAGAAACCAAGACCAGAAATAGCTTGTGGTTAGACCAACTGTACTGGAAAGTCAGTGAAGGCTAAATTGTGGTCTACAGCAGTGACAGGTTTAGAAATTAGAGTCAGTTACTGATGAAGGTCCTATTGCTTGGTCAATGTGGGCAGACATCTGATCTTACATGTTCTAGTGGTCACATTCCAGTTTACACATGCCACAGACAGTGATTCTAATGCATACAAGGCCATTAAAAAGACAGGTCTGTAGGATTTAAGTGGGGAAGTTTGTAGGAAGTGTTTCTTTTTAAAATATTTTTTATCATAATACAAATAATTTTAAATAATTTTTTTAAAAATTATTCCTATCAGAATACATAAAACCTTTTCCCTGGTGTTTCTGTCTCCCAGGGTTTGGAATTAGCTTGGTAAGCTACTTTAGGTAAGGTTCTATTAGTTTCAAATGTTTTTGTTGATTTGTAAAAGGTTATTCCTTGCAGGAGTTGGTTCATATCTGTTTGGGTGGTGAATTCTTGTATTTTGCATTGAAATTCTCACATTTTACATAGGTTAAGATTCTCATATTTTTACATCATTTCAGATTCTCCAGTTTCACATACTCAGGTTTTACATTGGTAGGATTTAGCAATACTAATAGCCTTCCTATGCGGGAAATTTTGGAAATGGAAGCAATGGATAATGGCTGGGGGTACCTTATTCAGAAGTCCACAGAACTGAACTCCTTGGTTCAATTGATCTGAAATTTGGGGATTATTGAAAAGTTCATGCACAAGCAACTCCCAGACAATTTTGGTACCAGCACCATTAAAAACAACTCCCAGCCAACCAGAAAAAATTATTATAAAGAATATTGGAGCTGAAAAAATCAGAAACCAGAAAAACATACCCAAATCTGAACACTATACTAGTATCTGGAACCAAGGAAACCAGAAATACCATTTTTCCCCTTCCTATATACCCAGATCTGAAAAGTACTGGATTTTTAAAAATTGTTTTGTTTTGCTACCCACTGCTATTCACAATTTCCCAAGGATAGACATTTATACTCCTGAAAGAAAGAACAAGGATCCACAGTCCACATTGTGACTGAAAGCTAGCACAGGTCCTCGGATTCTCTTCTGGCCTCTTAGCATACCACCATGACCCAACACATACATGGTATGAAAATAATTATATAAAATGGCTGGCTCCTCTAGACTTAGAGCAGCAGTGGCACAGTGGTTGTAGGTGCACTCTAATCTGGTGAACTGGGTTTGATTCCCCGCTCTGCCACTTGAGCTGTGGAGGCTTATCTGGGGAACTAGATTAGCTTGTGCACTCCAACACATGCCACCTGGGTGACCCTGGCCAAGTCACAGCTCTTTGGAGCTCTCTCAGGGGAGGGAAAGGAGATTGTAAGTCCCTTCCAGTCTCCTTACAGGAGAGTAAGGGGAGGGTATAAATCCAAGCTCTTCTTTTTCTTCATAATGGAAAAAGCACAAAAATGACCCCTGGTTCTCTGGAGTACTGGCTTTTGTTTGTTTTTAAACCAAAATGTGAATAAAAAAAGTCCTTCCAGAGAGTCTGCCTAGTGAGGTGCCAACCCACCCTACCAGATGAAAGGCAGCTTACCTATCCAAACCTAAAAGGAAACATTACCCAAAATCTGTAATTAATCTGTAAAGTGGAAAACAAGTAACTCACTAACTAAAACAAGAAGAAAAGCCAATAAGCCAAGGGAAAAACCCCACAGTGAAATAGAAGAAACAAATTCCTCAAAAGCACAAATAAAAGAAAGCCAAAAGATCAAAACAAATCAAATGTTAAACCACATAAAACCATACAAAACCCAAAACAACAGTGAAAACAATACCTCTCCCAACCCCTCTCCCCCCAGTGACCAAATGTGCCTACCCTTTCTAATCTTTCCGGGGGGGGGGGGGCTGGGGGACTAATAAAAGGAACAGTAACCAGTAGTAATAATAAATTTACCAGACTAGTCCATCAAGAGTCAGCATCCAGGCAGAATCCACATGACCAAGCCAGGTGTCTCTCTCAATGCAAGGATCAGTGGGTACAGCACACACTCAGCACTTTTGTGGCTCAAAATGGCTAACATAATGGATGGCATCAGTTTATAATTTCTCAGCCCTCCAAGAAAGGCTGTGTGATTGACCAAGGAAACTCCCCTGAAACTCTGGGCTAAGACATCCTAGAATAAATACTATTTCCTGGGGGAATGGGGAGATACATTTTTTAAATTTCTAACCATTAATTCACAATGTTAAGTGATCCAGGAGTCATCCAGGAAGATTTTGACTACCTTGAATATAGCCTACCTGATCCAGTATCAAGTAGGTTGGGTAACTTTTGGGGTCAAGGTCAGCATTATTCATCTGAGTACTGGAATAATGTTGAGCTGTGGAATAAGATCTTTTGTTTCCAAGATATTTGTAATAACATGCATGAGTTATTTTGACACTGGTCCTCACATTCTTTAGAAAGGGAAGTTGAGTAAAAGTACATCCCAAAATACAGAAAAAAAAACACTTATCACTGAACTGTTATGTGTAAATACATCTGAGAGTCAACAGTTTAATAAACTGTACTGGCTAGATAAATTGATCTCTAGTGTCATTTTTCCTTACCGTCAACAAAATATTCTCTTTAGGAGAATTGTGGAAGAACTGATGCTTTTAGTTAAAGAAATAATAAACCTCCCAATGCAGTTTTTGAAGCCAATCAGAATTACTTGGCTACAGTAGATCCCACCCAGTCTAATTCAAGATTCCAGTGTCCAACTGCAGCTTCACAGATGTTACTGCATGGGATGGTTAGATCTTGTTTTTAATCTCTATAATTTGGTATTCAGAGTTTTACTTGTGTACCATGTAAGTTCTATTTAACTATTATGAATAGTAAGGATAGATCTATTAGATGTGTGTTTGCCTATATGTGAATTTGCCTTTTTTTAAAGTTCCTCAGAAAATAAAGGGCTATTGGGTTTACTAGTACTTGAAATCCACTGTTTATCCAGAATGTCCCAGGAGAAAACATTTGCACAGCAATGTAATTATGCACCACTTACTCTGCACCACTTACTCTCATGCACAGCTCTGGCTTCTTCCCCAGAATTTAATCTAGTTACATCAGACACTTATTTGAAAATTTGCTATTTTGCATTTACAAGCACAGGTTGATCCAATAGAGGGTAAACAGTGAATCTACATTCTTTTAATAAACGGCTACTGTCCTGTTGATTTTAGTGACTGTGAATTGACTTTTCATTTTGCAAAACCAGCATGAATATAACTTGCAACACAGGTGTGACTCAGAAATTTGAAAGCAGCTAATATTTCCTTGTGTTCACAGTCTAAATCAAATTTGTGCCAAGCCTATTACACAGGATTGATTAGATTCTACTGTTTGGAACGTAAAAGTGATGGGCCCTTATGGATTTCCTTATTTAAGCTTGGAAGGTTAGTGTTTTACTGAATCTACGTTTGCAGCATGTTGTATAATGCTGTTTCACATATAATGTTGTCATTCTTTTTTAAGTACCTTGAATGTGGCACTTTTTCACATATAATGTTGTCATTCTTTTTTAAGTACCAAGAATGTGGCACTATTCATTTGTTCAGTTAAGACACAAACCTATCAGGGTCAGATCTAGGGGGTGAAGAGGGCAGCAGGCAGAGAGGGGTTGTGGCAGGAGGCAGGGGAGGTTCAATTGCATGGAAAAGGTGGCTCATTCTGCAGCACGCATGTCCATTTCCCCAATTAGGCTGCTGTTAGGGGGGGGGGGGGCCTCAATAGCCCTGCAAGATATGACTCATTCTGCAGTGTGCATGCCCTCTTATTCCACGAGTATTGCCTATTACTGACATTCTTGCCTCTCCATGTGGACAGGTATCTCATGTTAGGTTGCAGGAAAAGTGCAACCTGAATTTAATCCTGAATTAAAAGGATTTTTTTTTCACAAACTGATTATTATTTCCCCCTAAAACATCTTGACAGGGTTAAGAATTTCCTCAGGACCACGGAAAACAGATTGTTTCTGTGTTGTTCAAAGTTGCTTCAGAAGGAAGGACAAAATCACAGCTGCCGTTTGAAGTGCTCTTTGGCCTCTCTCCTGTTTTTGGCTATGCTAGTGAAAAACATAAAGTCAGTTCTAAGATCATATTTCAACCTGCCAAAAACAAGCGGTTTTTAATGTATTTGTACTGGACTGATAAAAAAAGCAGGGAAGCTGATTTAAAAATCCCATTTTAGCCTCCCTACACTTGAGAATGCACCAGCAATTTCATTCAGAAAGTTCATGCAGACCCAGAAAAGACAACTATTCTTTGTCCTGATAATGTAATTGTAGTACTTAAACTTGTGGCCCTATCATAGCAGCCTTTGACCTTTGGGAAGTCTGGTGACAGGAACATGCTTTGTTGTTCAGCTTATCTGTATTTAGACAACTGCATGTTTCTACGACAAGGTTTCTACGACAAGGTTTCTACGACAAGAATAAAGCGTGTTGTTCAATTTGTCTGGTTCGAAGGCAGGGCTGACATTTGCAAACAGGCAAATCAAGAACTCTGTCATGGTCTGATAATCAGAATAAATGTTAGCACTGAACTTGAAACAGAAAGCTTCAGAAAGGCTCTGCTGCATTGGAAGGGCTCATTCTGCTTTTAGTACCAAATGAAAATGAGAAAAAAAATAATCTGATAAACTTTGCTTAAGCAATAATTTCCAATAGCACATGAAAAACCTCAGTAGTTTTATGAAAAGACTGAAATGAAAAGAAGGAGTAACTCCAAAGATCCTATTGGTGTAAGCAAAAAGAATTATAAGCTGTACCACTTTGGCTGACATAAATTGCAGGGTGTCTAGTAGCACCTACTAACTATAAACACAGCAGTGAACAATTGCTCTGTGGCACTGGTGTAAATTGCGAGGCAATGCAGCATTCAACCTGCTATAGGAGAGTGCTGAGTAAGAACAGCAGGTCCCCCTCTTTCATTATCCTGTTGCTAGCACTATTTTTATTTCACTTTTTTTCTAGTTGTGCCTCTTGATTTCCTTGTTCTTCTGAGTCCACAGCAAACTCGAGACATGAAAGGCTGGAAAGACCCATAGAGCAAGCACATTGGCACACTGTTTTTAAAGAGGCCTGGGGAACAAAGGAAACGGGGGGAGCCATGGGCAAAGCTAATGATGGGCAGGTGGGGCAGGAGGTGGCTGCCTTCCAAAATCTACTGGACTGTTTAAGGTCGAATCCCCACTACCGTCTTAGCCAGGTTTCAGAACACAAACTAACCAGGTTTGAGGGACAGCCTCCCCGGTCGAATCCCCACTACCGTCTTAGCCAGGTTTCAGAACACAAACTAACCAGGTTTGAGGTTGTTTGTGTTCTGAAACCACAATAACTTCGACAGTGACTCAGATGAGCACCATTCGAGGATAAATCTTTCAAACCTGGGTTAGTTAATGTTCTGGCTTCAACTATAAAACGATAGTGAATTCAGGCATATTCTAATCTAATGAGACTAGCCCAGATTCCAGGGTACCCTTGCCACTTCCTGTGATCCTGATTGGTTTTCCAGGCACTCCTGGGGTATCTCCCCACTCTCGTTCCCTCACCATGACTTCCAGATGTATTTGAGAGTGGCAACCCAATCCTTTCTCTCGGTCCTCCTGGCTCTGACTGCTGCACCTTGGTCAATTCTTGCCTTTGAGCAGGAGATTTTATGCCTTCTTTTTAAAACTGATGAATTTATTAATGGTTGTGTTTTGGCAAGAAGTTCAGATGGTGCATCTACAATGGGAAGGCAGGGATGGTGCTCCCCTTCAAGTGGCACTCAGGGTACGTGCCATGCCAGCCATACTTTAGATATGCCACTGATTGTTACTTGAATTGTTAATTCCCCTGCCCTTTTTTGATTGGTCTTGTTGTGTGTATCATAATAAAAGAATTGCTTCAGACATGTATTGCAAAATGATATTTTACAGTAACCAAACTGTAGAATTTTCATAAATAACAGGATGACTGCTATTCTCAGAAATATGTAGATCTTCTCTCAGTTGATCTTCTCAACTTCCTGTTTTATGGGAAACCTGGTTGAGCTAGCTAGGTTTCCTAGGCATAGGCATATATTTTTAAATTTAATCTGTGCCTGGATGTATTTTGCCCTTGAGATGACTGACTTGTGCAAGCATCTTTGCTAACGAAGAAGCATTGGAAGAATAAGACAAATATCCTGCTTTTCTCTACTTTTAAGGAATCTCAAAGCAGCTTGCAAACCGCTTTCCTTCCTCTCCACACAATAGCCACCTGGTAAGGTTGGTGAGTCTGAGAGAGTTTGGAGAGAACTGAGACTAGCCCAAAGTCAAACAGCAAGTTTCATGTGGCAGAATGGGAAATCAAATTAGTTCACCAGATTAGAAACCTGATCAATGGTGATACCTTGCTTTAAAAAATGTGCTTGCATTTAACTGGTGTGTGTGTGTGTGTGTGTGGGGGGGGGGGTGATCTATATTATCTACTTAGCTTCTAAGGAGGTAGCACTTCATGCATATAATGTTTTATTTGATCAAACCATTTAGTTACCATGCAAGCTTCCTCCTAATGTAATCATCATGATAATGTAATCATCATCAGGTTAACATTTTTAGTTTCACAGCAGATAAAAGTAAGACAAGGAAGAATCTTTAACCGCTTTCTCTAAGAGATTCTCACAACCTGACCAAGCTGGAAATTGACTGACTATTTCACTAAATATGAACCCTATCCCCCAAATAGATACTGATCTTTTAAAACTCCATGTTGTTGCGATACAAAATGCATGAGCTTTGACAGATGCTTTAACCAGTGGTCATTTCCGCACATTCCCCCCTTTACCATGATGTATGTCTGCATTCACCCCCCATCAAATGATTCCTGGCCACCATTTTGTGATGTCTCCATTTTTTCTCCCTTTCTGTTTGAGAAGGTTGGTTCTTTGCTTCCCAGGAGAGTGCTACAATTCTCTGCACCTTCTGCAGTCCATCCTTCAATGTTTAGTCCCCCCTCCCCCTAAAGAAACCTGCAGGAAAAACATGCAACAGAGAAGAAATCAGCTGACAAAACGGTGCTGATGAGGAAGTGCAGACAAGCAGAGAGGCTTGGGAAATATAATATAAAAAATAATTCACCCTGAGTTTCCCATGCATAAAATAGGAATTGTGTTGAAAATAGCTTGCCAGCCTAAGAATTCCTGGGAAGATTAATAGAGAGTATTAAAGAAAGTTTTATTTTTAAGTGATGTTCCTATCAACCTTCTCTTTCCTTGTTAAACCAAAAATAAAATCTCGATTTCCTCCAAATTTTACTCATATCAGTTTTTCCAAATTCTTCCTTGGTTTGGTTCATAAATTCTCTCTTGAAAGGTGATGGCCAGTAACTCAGAAACCTCTTATGTTAGCTTGACCTTCAAAAAACCATCAGTGAGGCGAATGTTTATTATCATCTGCTGCCGGCTGTTATTAAAGTTGGTGACCATCAGAGGAGGTGCCTGCCTTGCTAACAAGCAACATCTTATTCAACAAGGAACTAATGATAAGGATTGTCACTCAAGACCTCCCTCTCTCATTTTTATTGTAATTGTTTCACTGCATTAAAAAAATTCTGAATTAATTCTGATTGAAAAATAACTCACTGTGACCATGGTAACAATATGGTTTCTGTTTGATTCTGCCAGCTATGGTGGACTTATAAGTGGAGTTCAAAAAGCATTCCTGCTTCACTAAATGCTAGGTCTTACATAATTCATACATTCACCCAATATTTCTTCTTTTTGCATAAACAGGATGTATTATTCAAGATGCTGTGGGAAGATAAACAGGACAATTTTTGTGAGGAAAGCATTTGTGGAAGACTAAAGGCTAGGCAACAGCTGTAAGCTTTAAAACACAGCTATTGGGAACTTTATATTTATGAGAAAGTGATGAATGAACATAGGCAGGCAATAAACCTCTGAACATGGGAGGAAGGAAGAGAAATACTATTTTTTATGAGTCTGATAAGTAGGTAAAGATGTCCTTTAAAGACAATCTCCTTTAAATAATATGTGATATATAGAAATTACTTCCTCGTTGAATTGTAAAATGGAGATAATGGTGCTGTACATGGTGATCCATTCAAGAACAATATATTGACAGAGTTTATGAAGGAATCTGAGACAGCCAAGGATTCACTGATAGCTGTTAAGGACTGGTTCTCACACAAAGGAATTCTGGAACATAGCAGTACTTCATAGCCCTCCTCCCAAAGCCATGCTTGCACAACCTACAAGTTGCTTTCAAAAGTTGATAGGCAGTTTGAATGACAGCTTATATAAGATATTTTGGAGAAATAAAGGTTACCATTCCAAGGCCTTCTACAGTCCAGACGTAGTTTTTAAGTTCAAGGTAATGTCTTGCAAGTATGAGAAATCACTGGTGCTAGAGCACTAAAACCTGGTTCTCACACACAAAAAATAACAGTAGATAAGGCTGTTGCAATTTAAACCTATGTCACTTCAAATTTCAAGTGGGACTGGACATGATAGATTTATCTCTGTGCAAACAGAGAAACACTTTACTTTTACCTTCCTTTAATGTACAGCTCTATTGGCTTAAACACCATGAGCTAAATCACAATAAAACCATATGAAATAAAATTAAGCATTCATTTTCTATCCATCATTATCATGACTTTTTTTTTGCAACTAGTAAGATTACATTAGGTTCTGACCCAGTAAGCAAAAATTTCAATTTGTCGCCTATATCTGCATCAATAACTCTGTGCAGACTGAGAGAAGTAAATTTCTTCCTTAAATGTGTGAATAGGTCACATTCTAAAAGATTGCGCTCCAGTGTATTTATCTGCCCTGATTTACAAAGGCACATCTTATCGGAATAAGGCCTATTAGTGAATCAACCTTCTAACAGCTGAGATGAAATTGCATTTAACTAAGATAACATAAAAGCTCTTCCACAGGGTAGGACAGTTAGAAGTGTATATAGGCAGGAGGGCAAACAAACAAGAAACCCATTCCCGTGTGAGACTCTGTCAAATTTAAGAGAAGCTCATCAGAACTAGTCACAGGCAGTTTTACGTTGGCTGCCATTTACAGACCTTGCCCTATGTTACAGTAGCTGTATAATAAATCAGTTATATTACAAACTTACTGTCCGAAGATTTTGTTGTACTGAACATTACATGGTGCTAGGAGCAAAAGACTCAGTAATGGAACAAAGGCCCCACAAGAATTGAGCCTCTGGTAGGGCTGCTGACCTCCTAGAGATCTCCTCAAATTACAGTCGATCTCCAGACTACAGAGATCAGTTCTCCTGAAGAATAGCTGCTTTAAGAGGGTGTGAGGCTGAGCCTGACAACTACCAAGAAGGATGGGAATGGGGACATTGGAAGGTCATGTGACGTCAGAAATGCTGCTACATCTCGTCGTTCTGACATCGCTATCTCACTGGAAGTTACATAGTGATGTTGGTGACATCCTGGAAGTTACATAGTGATGTTGGTGACATCACTGTTTTTAATTTTATTTTTGTCACCCCACCACTCAGAGAAGTGGCAGGCAATGGGGCTTTCATGGCAAGCCTAGGATTGACTCTATGGCATAATACCCCACTGAGGTCCTTTGCTTCCCCAAATCCTAGTTATAGATCCCACTGTGAAAACTGGGCCTGAATCAGTAGGCTCAGCCATGTCCATATGCAGTTCAGATCATACCAAAATGTGGTTCGTTTTATGATAAAGAACAGATATACACACACTACGCTCGTCTTAGCAGGAACTCTGAAGTGACACCTGGGAAGTCCTTTTATTAAGTTCTCTGTTTAATACTTTAAGTACCAAGATACTCTGGACAGTCCACCGTTAGAAAATATAGGTATTTAGCAGCTAGTCAGCTATTGTATTTACCAATTTAAACCATTTCTACTGTCCTGTCATTCCAGGACACTTAAAAACACATCCTTCAGTCCAGCTACAGGGCATTTGTGCAGAAAAGCAGGTTTGTATGTGCATATTGCTCTTATGATGAATAATTCCATTGGAAAAGGGTGGTACTTGACCCTAAAATAGCCTTTTGCAGACAAACAAGTTGTCACAGCATCAGTATCAGCGGAAGTTGAATTTAGTTGTACCCCCAGTTCCAAATGTGTCCTGAATATTGGACTGCCCCAGTTCTAATGATCTGGCATGCATGAAATCTCATCTGTTAAACATGTAGAGTTGGTATTTGTCCTGGAGATAAATATACTATCCCTTTAACATAGGATTAATGGGATGTTATTTATCTCTGTGCCATGAAAAGCTTCAGCTGCCCATTTCCACACTCTGTTGAAGGGGCACAAATTTTTCTTCAGGCAAGCTTGAAACTCTATCTGTTTGTGGGTGTCTGGCTGCCAGGAAAATGATGGTGGTGGGTAATAGGTGTAATGTTGAAGCTGCAATATCTGGCATAAACCCAAAAGTGAGAGCAATACATCAGCATGACACTTTAGAACTCTTCTGAAAGTCTATGGTTTCAGTGGGTTTGGACTGGAATTGACTTTGCATTGTTCATTCAAAATCTATTTGCATAGCTCTATCCCCTAAACTCCCCTCCAGTTGGCAGCATTGGGCTGATGACCCTAGGGGGCCTGAAGAGATTTCTTTTTGTCTCACAGAAACAAAATCCTTTGCAAAAAATATTGTGATTTTTGAGATGTAGCGGGTGTTGAATCGAAATATAGAAGAGGAAGAAGAGACTGGATTTGTATCCCACCTTTCTCTCCTGTAAGGAGACTCAAGGTGGCTTACAAGCTCCTTTCCCTTCCTCTCCCCAACTCGTGAAGTAGGTGGGGTTGAGAGAGTTCTGAAGAACTATGACATTGTAAGGTCACCTAACAGGAATGTAGGAGTGCGGAAACACATCTGATTCACTAGATAAGCCTCTGCCACTCAGCTGGAGGAGTGGGGAATCAAACCCAGTTCTCCAGATTAATCCACCTGCTCTTAACCAGTACACCACGTGGGCTCTCACATACCCTAACAATGGACACTTTTAAAAGTATTCAATTGTCTGTCTCTGTTTTCCCCCACCCCTTGCTGTACATTTGGAAAGAAATGAATTTTTTATTTGTTTTTCAATCCATTTTAGACTTTATTTCAGTTTCCTAGAGAAGATCCACTTCAAAGTGAAACTGGTTTTCTATTATGCGAAATTTGCAGTTGTAGCAATAGACATACAGTCTGAAGGTCTGTGGGAATTTTAGTATTCCATACGTTGGGGCATGTATTTGTAATGCAAAGAAAAAATAGCTCACACTTTCAGATGAGTTCATCCAGGGATGTCAGGCCAAAAATGCATCCTATGTTTTATTTTATTTTTCCTCAGGTAAATGCTGAGAAATGAGCACTGTTTTACAGCACAATACTGAATAGTTACACCCTTCCAAATCCATTTAAATCACTGGGCTGAGAAGGTTGTAACTCTTTTTAAAAGAAGACTATTAATCCATTTTGTAATAGACTTCAGGCTATATGTGATTTAAGGCAGCAATCCTATGTAAACATACATAGGAGCAAGTCTCACTGAACTCAGTGGGTGCTACATCTAATCATGTATATAGGATACTGCAGCATGAAGCTGTGCATGTGTTCCTAACTGTGTATAAAGTATGTGCTAAGAGGGGAGTGGGATTATGACCACTGGTTTCATTCCTGATGCCTGCCTGTTTAGCCAAATATCTGCATATATTCAGATGCTTACAGCACCTGCTTCTAGTAGACATGACTTCCCCCTGATGTATGAGGCTTCTAGGAGTCTAGTGGGGTGGCTTGTTTCACCCAAGAAAAGTGCCTCTGCAGGATACAACTCAGAGTATGTCACATGGGTGGGAACACTAAAAAAGTAAGGTCTCCACTGCACAGGATGAGCTCATACAGATGTGTGTGTAGGTCTGCACAGAACTAGAATACCCTAGAATCAAAACTAGGGGAAATGTTTGCTAAGAAAATCTTCTGCAATTTATTGCAAGGCAAGTACAGTTGCTCTGGGAACAAAACAAAAAGCATCAAAATGCCACTTTGAGCATGGAGTTTCTTTCTAGAGTGGGCTGTTTGAAGAGTTATGCTCAGTGTCATTGTGGCTCTGTTTAATGAGCTGGCAATATCAGACTTCCAAATAAACACTAGATGCTTCTACTTTGGTCACTTGTAAGATTTGTTTTTGTCATTCAGTGCACCAGTCTTCAGATTGCTGTATTTTTTCCTGATATCTGATTTCTGCATGATAGTCAGAAATTCAACTGCTGGAGCTTTTTCATCCTAAAACTGCAATGGTGGAAAACAAGTTCCCTCTTGAATATCTGCTTTGCACATTCTATTGAAGAGGCAGAAGCCTTGCCAATAAAGATAGCATTGCCAACCAGCTCAGAGGATGGGAAAGCTGCTTGGTGGAAGGAAAGCCAACAGTGTTTCAATAAAGTAACAGCGAATAGAGTAGACCCACCATTCTTGTCTCACTTAATTGCTTTTGGTGGGATATAAGGATTTGGATGGGATTGTAGAGGTTTCTTTTTTAATCTTGGTGGACAAAGTATGAGAAAATACATGTGCTTCCTTCCAGTCCCCTATTTAAGAAAACATTTGCCTTCTCTATGCTTTGGAGAATCATGATTCATGTTCACAGATGTTAAATGTTAAATCTGTTTATCAGTTACAGAGAGATAAGTGCATGAAAGAATATTTATAAACATAGCCTAACATTTGGTTGAATGGATTCCTGTGCTTGGTGATGTGAGCCACACTGTAGGAACAGAGTTCTTTCCTGGGAAAATGTAATTTAGTTGGTCATCCATAAATCTGCGCTTCCAGTCTGCAAATCAAACTGAACTCAGCGCAATTAGCCATTTAAAATTGCACAACTGTCAAACTGTAGTGGAGAACAACATTTCAGCCTATTGAATGACAGGAGGATGAGGAGCAATAAAAATAAATGTAAGGCAATAAAGAATGAGATCTGACATCTATAGTCAGTAACCACAGACCGTACTCCGACACACCTGGAATTAGATGCTGGGCATTCAGAGCAAAGGCTATAGACATTCTTGCAATGAGTATATTCCCTTCTTTACAGTGATGTTATATTTTAAAACACTATTTCCAGCAGGAAAACTTCACCGCCACTTAAATTCATCCTTCTTTCTGCTAGCAGGAAACGGTTGTCGTTATGCCTCCAGTCATTCTGTCTTGCTCATCACTCTTCAAGTCAACAAACAAGGAAATAGTACCGGTATTAGCTGCAGGAAACTGGAACAGCTAAACAGCAAAAAAAAAATGAGGCTTTCTCTGTCATGATTTCTGCCTAACTGCTAGAAAGATATGTGCAGACCAAAAATCATCAAAGTTGGCTCCACACATATTCTTATGAGCCCTTGTTCACTCGTTAGAGTGAATGCACATATATTCTGCCTGAATGGGTGGACATCTGTTTGTAAGAAACAGTCAACATGTGTTCATTTTATGAATGAAAATGGTGACCTGATATTTGTATCATATATATGTTGTTGACTTTGACATAAGAACATAAGAACATAAGAAAGAGCCTGCTGGAACAGACCAGAGTCCATCTAGTCCAGCACTCTGCTACTCGCAGTGGCCCACCAGATACCTTTGGGAGCTCACATGCATGCCTGATGTGAAAGCAATGGCCTTCTGCTGCTGCTGCTCCCAAGTACCTGGTCTGCTAACGCATTTGCAATCTCTGATCAAGAAGGATCAAGATTGGTAGCCATAAATCGACTTCTCCTCCATAAATCTGTCCAAGCCCCTTCTAAAGCTAGCCAGGTTAGTGGCCATCACCACCTCCTGTGGCAGCATATTCCAAACACCAATCATCGTTGCATGAAGAAATGTTTCCTTTTATTAGTCCTAATTCTTCCCTCAGCATTTTTCAATGGTATGCCCCTGGTTTTAGTATTGTGAGAAAGAGATAAACATTTCTCTCTGTTAACGCATTTTTTCTACCCCATGCATAATTTTATAGATTTCAATCGCTTATCCCCCCCCCCCTCAGCCGCCTCCCTCTCCAGACTAAAAAAGGAGGTCCCCAAGCATGCAGCCTCTCTCCCTCATAGGGAAGGGATTGCTCCAGTCCCTCAATCATCCTTGTTGCCCTTCTCTGCCTTTTTTCTATCTCCTCAATATCCTTTTTTGAGATAGAAATGACCAGAACTGGACACAATTACTCAGTCTGCAGTCCACACCACTGCTATATAAGGGGCATGACAATCTTTGCAGTTTATTCTCAATTCCTTTTCTAATGATCCCCAGCATAGAGAGTTTGCCTTTTTTTTACAGCTGCCATTACATTGAGTTGACATTCCCATGGAACTATCAACTAAGACACCTAAACCCTGTGACTGATAGCACTGACCCCTGTAGCGTGTATGTGAAGTTTGGATTTTTTGCCCCTATGTGCATCACTTTACATTTTGCTACATTGAACTGTGCATTTGCCATTTCTTAGTCCACTCACCCTAATTTATAAAGGAGTCCACTTGGAGCAATTCGCAAGAATCCCTTTATGTGTTCTCACCACACACTACATAATTTGGTATCATCTGCAAACTTGGCCACCAAGCTACCTAAACCCCTACTTCCAGGTCATTTTATTAATAGGTTAAGAGCACCCGGTCCCAAAATGGATCCTCTAGGGGACACCCACTTCCCTCACATCTACTCCATTGTGAGAACTTCCCATTTACACCCACCCTTTGCTTCTTGTTTCTCAACAAGTTTTTAATTATAGGAGGCATGGACGTAGGTAAGGGGGGGTTTCTCAGGTTTGAACCCCCCCATTCATGTCCGAAGCTCCGCCCCTCCGTTTGTGGGTTTTAAAAAAAATTAGTGCTTTTTGGTTTTGGCCCTGCAGGGGAGCGCATTGTTTGGATCCCCACTTGTTAGCAGCACCAGAATTTCAGGAGATTGTTTGGGGGACTCTCCGACAGTATTACTACCCAGGTTTGGTGAGGTTTGGTTTAGGGGTCCAAAGTTATGGACTCCCAAAGGGGTGCCCCACATCCTCAATTGTTTCCATTGGGAGCTAATAGAAGATGAAGGCTGCTATCTTTGAGGGTCCCATAACTTTGGTCCTCTCTGGAATTAAATCCTCTCACCAAACCTTGGGATGTCAATATCAGGAGATATCACCCAGGTTTGGTGAAGTTTGGGTCCAGGGGGGTCCAAAGCTATGTGGGACCCCAAAGGGAGTGTCCTGCATCCCCCATTGCTCCAATGGGAGATAATACTAGGAGATGGGGCTACACCTTTGTGAGGGTCCCAATGTTGGACCCTATTGAACCAAACTTCACCAAACCTGGGTGGTATCATTAGGAGAGACTCCTAAAGATATCCTGAAAGTTTGGTGTGCTTCTAGTTTAACAATTGCACCCCTGGACAACAAAGGAAAATACCCCAAATTTCCTCCAGATTCTCCTTTTAAATCCCACCCCCCCTTCGGACATGGATTTAAAAGGGAGAATCTGAGGTCCACAGGTTAGAAGAAGAAGAAGAGTTTGGATTTATATCCCCCTTTCTCTCCTGTGGGAGACTGAAAGGGGCTTACAATCTCCTTGCCCTTGCTCCCCTCACAACAAACAACCCTGTGAGAGGTGGGTGGGAGCTGAGAGAGCTCTGAAAAGCTGTGTGACGTTCTTAAGGTCACCCAGCTGGCATGTGTGTGTGGAGTGCACAGGCTAATCTGAATTCCCCAGATAAGCCTCCAGCAGCTCAAGTGGCAGACCAGAGAATCCAAACCTGGTTCCTCCAGATTAGAATGCACCTGCTCTCTTAACCACTCTACGCCACATTGGAAAGGCTGATGCTGTTTCAGGGTGGGGATAATCCACCTCAAAACAGCATCACTTTCAACTGTTGTTGTTAAATCCTCAGGGACCCCAGATTCTCTCCCTCTTTAAGGTGGATACTCTATAAAAGGAGAATTTGGGCTCTCTAGTTTAAACACCATTGGAAGTGATGCTGTTTGGGGGAGGATTCCAGCATCACAGTGGCTGCCGGGGGGGGCACGGCGGCGCGAAACTCAGATTTTCCACCAGGCTCCATTTTCCCTCTATGCCTCTGTCCAGAGGGAAGGGGCAGGGGAGGGCAGAACAGGCAGAGTTCATGCCATCCCCAACTCTGGAGAGCTGCTTTTATAAGTAGCTTAGGCCAGGGAGGCAGGGCTTGGGGAGGTGTGGCCATGTACCCTAGGGGTGGGTGGGGGGTATGACCCCCGAGCCCCCCCCCCATAAAAATCTATACCTACGTCCCTGATAGGAGGACTTCCCCTCTTATTCCTTGATTGCTGAGTTTTCTCAATAGTCTCTGGTGAGGATTACTTAATAAGAATTACTTAAACAAAGTATTGGTTGCATTATAAAATTCAGATTCAGCACTTTGTGGTATCACTGCCATGCAAAACCTAGAACTGACTCATGAATCCTCAAGATTTTGACATGCAGATCCCAGAAATCAAATTTTCTTAGAATGTATCCAGTTTCAAACAGCAATCTTGTTTCTAACTCAGCACCCAACTTTCCTTGCTGAGAGGAAAAAAAACACTAACTGCCAACAAAACATCACAAAAGCCACTGTGACTGGACACTTCCAAATGCTACATCCTTCTCTGAAAGTAAGTCACAGTCACATTTCTATATATCTTTTGTGTTTGATACTTGATTTTTAAACTTTTCATTGGCATCGAATTCTTTGCAATTCTACCCTTGTTCCTTTAGGTTTAGTTCCAGCATTATTGTTATTAACCACATATTATATTGTCGAAGGCTTTCAATGTCGGATTATGTTGTATTGAGTTAAGGAAACAGTATTCTAGCAGTATTTCGATAGCAGCCTGGGATGCTGTGGCTGGCATCTTCAGAGGATCCTCTGAAGATGCCAGCCACAGATGCAGGCGAAACGTCAGGAGAGAATGCTGCTAGAACACGGCCATACAGCCCGGAAACCACACAGCACCCACATATTATATTGTTTGATCCAGTTAAACTATATTTTGGAAGACAACTAGGCCAGGGGATCACATGATTTCAGGAATAACCCAATAATGAAAAAGAAGAACAGTTGGTTTTTATACCTCATTTTTCTTTACCTTTAAGGAATCTCAAAGTGGATTACATTTCCCACTTTTTTCCCCTCCCCACAACAGACACCTTATGAGAAAGGTGCATTTGAGAGAGTTCTAACTGTGCCTAGCCCAAGGTCACCCAGCAGGCTTTATGTGGAGTAGTGGGGAATTGAATCCCATTCTCCAGGATAGTCTGCCACTTTTCACCACTAAATCAAGCCTCAAAAAACATTTGCATGTAAATCAAATTACACCAATATCCACAAATCTCTTTCAAATGTGCATGCCAAAATCAAACATTGTGAATTTCAATACAAAGCAGCGTTTCTTTCTGCATACTTATTATGTCTGCATTAAACGTTCCTGTGTAACAAATCCCTGAAACATTTAAACTGATACAAGTCTTCCACTTTACAGCTCACTGGAAAACTAACAACTGACATTGTATTCTTGCTGGCCTTTCATTTTGTGGCTTCCCCTCTCACTTTCTCTTATATCCACACAAAGTGTTTGCTCACTGCTCTGCTCGGTTGCCCTGTGGGCACGGAAGGATTTCTTTCTTTATTGCATGAATGTGAAATGGGCACTCTGCAGTAACTGAAAACATAAAAGGTGGGAAAGATAAGATTGTAGAAAACCTAGCTTTAAGCCTCCTGGCCGTGACCATTTCTCTAAGGATCTTTACTTTCTAAATGTACTTTTAAAAGTTGGCTGTAATGCAGGAACAATTATTCTTGCTGAATGGGGACACGATCACCATGATATTCTATTATAAAGGGTTTACATGAGCATAACTATTGTTGCACCAAGGATATACAACTATTGCCAGCGTAGCTTTTACACCATTAGTGCAAGGAGTAAACATGGATGAAGTGGACTGCAAAGTTCATGAAGGACATTACAGTCTTCAGAAGACCTATTCTAAACTGTGGGATACTGTTCTACCTGCTAAAAAGATCCCAGACAATATCCCTGTACTGTTATTTCTCTGTCCTCACAGTCATAAGATTACAGGATCTTAACTAATTGAGCTGTCAATTACAACACACCACTAACTGTCTCCCCCAAGAAACATGACTCATATCAAAATCAGTAGAATGGGGCAGCACTGTTCTGATATCAGATTATAAAATTACAAACAAAAAAGAAATTTGGTGTAAAGAAGCACATTGCACAAGCCATTGGCCTCAAGATAACAACAGAGTAGAAAGTGCAGGCAAACATTTGCCTTCGCCCGTAGCTTAAATGATTTTTAATAATGTTGCAGAATGCTATCAGTTTTGGTAACATTCAGTTGTTCTACTATGTGGATGACAACCAGCTCATTCTTTTTTCTGTCCTAATCAAATTCAAAGAAAGCAGTTGAAGTTCTGAACTGGCACTTAAGCTCAGACTTACACTGAAACTTAACCTGGGCAAGATAGAAGTAATGAGTAGGAATTTGTCTGATCCTGGAGCAAGTTCTCATCTTGAGAATGCTATCAAATCTTGTGATGTTCATTGATACCCAGATGTGCAGTGATCAGCTTTTTACTAGCTTAACAGTGCCATCCCAGTATAAGTCTACCCTTCATAGTCCATGAAAGTAAATGGGCTTAGGATGGCACTGTAAACTACTTTTCCACTTCCACCTTCTCATGGATCAAAAGGATCTAGGTACAATAATTCATTTTTCAATAACGTCTATGTTAGATTACACCACCCTCTACATGTGGCTGCCTTTGGAAGTGTCCAGACATTGCAGCTGGTTCAAAATGCAGCTGCCGGAGTGTTGATTGAAATGGGCAGCATGTAACATAATGCCAGTTTTGAAACATCTTCAGTAGCTTCCAGCTGGTTTCCAGACTCAGTTTCAAGTGCTGCTCTCAACCTTTAAAGTCTGCAGTGATTGGTGACCAGAATACATCAGACACTTCTTTCTTTGGTAATGACATACCCATTCTTTAACCTTTTCCCTTGGAGGCCCAATCATATGATTCTCCACAATTGGAAGTGGCAGCAAATGGGCCAAACAACTCCCCAGGAAGTTCTCTCTAACTTATTGTTCTCCCTCAGATTCCAGGCAAAAGCTGTTGCGTTCTACAGATTTGGCATGCAGGTTGGCCTACTGGGGCCAATTCTCCTGCTAACTTTGCTGCTAACTTTTTAATGTTTTTTATTTGCAGCTTGGTTATTTTAGTATCATTTAAATTTTATGTGATGATCTGCTTTGCTGCTACTGCTTGCTTGTTCACCTGCTGCTCTGTCACTTTGGAACCACAAATAAGGTTGGAGCAGCCTCCACCAGGGCGGAGAGAGGGGGAACTGCGCCTGGGACACACATGCGCCCTGTTCCCCTGCCATGCCCCTGTCTGCCCCTGCCCCGCCCTGGAACACCCGGTGCTTCGTGCATCCTTTTGTTGCCTTGGCCCTATGCCACTGGCCTCCACCCTGGGTCCATGTCCTCTGATATGGGGAAGGTGCTTTGTGAGACCATCTTAGAGCGAACCTTTGTGGAAGAGTGCCCGGCTATGATCTGGGTCACACTCTTGTGAGGAATTCCCCTGGATCTCAGTGGGCTGGCTTCTAAGGAAACATGAATAACTCAGGCTGGAAATAACTACCTCTGTGACCTGCTTGAAGGTTTCAGAGGCATCTGGCTGCCCGTTCTGTAAAGCAAAATGGGGAACTACATGAGTGATACTGCATTGCTGTTCTTACATTCTCTGTGGGGTGGATTTAAGATACACTCTCCCCATTAGAGTATGGGAAAAAAGTACCTCTAATAACAATAGCTCTGTTTTATTAATAATGTTCTGATAGTTTTCTTTTGACAAAAAACATATACAACAAACAAAAACATAATTCCCAAAAATGTATTTTTATTTAGATATCTATTAAATTAAAGATCATGATATTGTTAGATTCAGCCACATTTCATGAGCCCTGATTGGTGAGGCCTGATCCAAGTCATATGTTACAGAAGAACATGAATTCAGCCTTCTATACCATCATCCATCATGCCTCAAACAGGGATGCAGTCTTTCCTTGGTCAGTCCAAAATTATCTCAAGATAAAGTATGGGATAAGCATCTATTTTATCCCAGAGAGTTTCAGCTAGGGTGACTGAAAAAGAATAGAAAAATCCTGCTTATCCAGCATACATTTGAAAGTATTCCCTAATCACTTGGAAATACAGTAGCTTCCCAACTTACAACTTGGATTTTTCAAGTAGGTGAATATTACCAGGATTCGCATGTTACCATTCAAAGTAGGGGTGAAGCTCAAGCAGCTCATGAATCAGGCAAAGAAGAAATCTGCCTTCAGGTAAAATCCTTCTTTGGAAAAGAATGTTCTATACCTCCTTGTTTTACTTTCATATAAATATATACATTATTTCAGACAACAACTGTGAACCTAAGCCATCCAAGAATTGTCTTTTCTTATCTATTTTGGGCAGTTTTACTAACCAAGGGCAGGTAGATCATGAAAACTCTACTCATGATTAATTGAATGTTGAGATGTATCAAAAGAGTAACAAGAAGTGTCATTCACTTACCAATCAGTATCATGATGCATGTGATATATTCCAGATTCAATATATTCCAGATTCAGCTCTCAAAAATAGAGGCTACTTGCTGAGAATCTAAGTTATCCACCAAGAAATCTGACATGACTGTCCATGGTAATGATTTGCAGTTTGATCTTGGAAGTACTGAAAGCAAACCAAACCTATAGCAGCAAGCAGTTCAGCAGTTATTGAAGTACTGTACATAGAATTAATCTTAATGATGCATTAGTTATTTAGTCAAAGGCACAGTCAAACACTGGCTGTTGAGCAGCTCTGGTGTTTGTACAGACTGATGATGGCTTGGTGAACACTCCAAGGATGAGTTGGTGTATTAAGGATAATGAGAACTGCTATCTTGAAAATTCATTTTAAAAAGCCACTGACACCATAATTTTTGGATGCAACCAAACTTAAACAGTAACCAAAAAAAACCCCTCCTTAGTTCTTTGGAATTCCCTACTAAATGAAACTTCACCTGTTTATCAGCCAAGATACTGTAAATAGCCTAGGGCAGTGATAGCGAACCTTTTTGAGACTGAGTGCCCAAATTGCAACCCAAAACTCACTTATTTTTCGCAAAGTGCCAACAATTTAACCTGAATACTGAGGTTTTAGTTTAGAAAAAATGGTTGGCTCTGAGCCGTGCGTTACTTGGGAGTAAGCTTGGTGGTAGTCCTGGCTTTGCTTTGAAGCAACCGTGCAACTCTCCAGTTCTCCTTCTGGAAGTTGTTAGTAGCTGTTATCAGAATGGGATTTAAATTATTTCATCATAATCTGCTGATCTCTGTTACCATCAGTAACAGGGGCGATAAAGACTGTATTTTAGCAATGATAATTTACTGGTATATATTCAAATACTTAAGAGAATAGTTCAAAAATAACTTATGTCCAAGTAGATGGCAATTACTTAAATAAGGTATTTGTATTAAAAATGAAAGCTTAATCCATCACAGTGTCTCAAAGTAGTTCTATGCATCCCGTGTATGCCCCCTCCACCATATGGCATGGCACTGAAGAAACACCTGCTCATTTCCTATATTCCTTTCCAGCCATTTCTCTAATTTGGCACAAGTTACTCACACACACATTCTTGAGGGATAGCATAAACAATCAAGAACAGATACTCAAATTCCCTTGTTAAGAATACTGCTTTTATTGGGGGGCGAGTGTGTGAAGGGGATGTTCTGTAAGTAATATCAAAAATATAACAACCAATGATATTATATTTGTTCTTGTCCTAATGAAGTCAGATAAACTCTGCCTCTTCTGCAGAGCTCTTTAATCATTCTCATCTGGAACTTGAAAATGAGTTATTTGTCCAAGTTCACGGATGATGTTGTTATCTCATCATCTCAACCGACTTTATTTTATTGGTTTAAGTAAATAAGTAAATAAATCTCATCTCAACTGACTTTATTTTATTGGTTTGCTTAATTTGTTTTGCATGTGTCCCCTGCCTGTTACATTTTATGTTGTTTGTTCTCTTCTTTGATCTAGTGAAAGAACAGGTCAGGGCATGCATACTATCCATACAATTAATCTAAGCATTCCCCAGTCATCTTTTTGACCTAGTACTTCCTCAAAAATCTTTTCCATTTCAATGAGATATGTCCGGAGTGAAGGGGGCAGAATAGAAATGCTGCTGTTTACTTACTTTCTCAAAATGGCAGGGTAATATTTATTTATTTACTTAAACACAGATAAATAATATAAAATAAAACACATTCAAAAACAACATTTAAAATCATGGCTCAGAACTACTAGTAAACTTAACCAAATGCTGTCCTAAATAAACTGCCTCTTAAAGATGGAATGTGAGGCCAAGTGCAACTCCTTGGGGAGATTGTTTCATAACTGTGGGGCTGCCACTGATAAAGCCCACTCTCGTGTACCCATCAAACAAGCTTCTTCAATTGATGAGTCAGTCAGGAGGACCTCTCTCTGAGATCTTACTTGTTGGGCAAGAACACATTTGAAGCCATGTAGGGCTTTAAATGTCAAAATCAACATCTTGAGTTGTGCTTGGGAATGGATAGGCAGCCAGTCTAATTGCAGTCTAATATCAGGGTCACATGCTCCTGATGACTGGTGCCAACCAAGAGCCTAGCTGCAGAATTCTGCGTTAGTTGCTGCCTCCAAGCACTCTTCAAGGTAACACTAAGTAGAGTACACTGCAATATTACAGTATAGACATAACTAAGGCATGGATCATTATTGCTAATGACTGATCTAAGAATGGATGCAAGTGACACACCAGCCAAAGCTGGGCAAAATCACCCCAAACTACCCCAGTCAACTGGGGTTCTAAAGTGACTGTTGTGATGAGAAGCACTCCTGGACTGCAAGCCTGTCTTTTCAAGGGGAGTATAAACCCATCCAAAACAGCAGAGATATTTTGTAAGCAAGTAGGCAGCAGTGTCTGCTATATGCACAGGATGGGTCCAGATCCTATAATAGTAAAGGCGATGCCCTGTGTTAATGATAAATGCAGCCAAACCAAGAGAGATTTATACATACTTGTGTGACTATGCAGAAAAAATGTGACTATAAATTAGCCAAATGAAAAAGAGTCCCCTCACAAATGACTTATTGAGGACTTAACATGGCATTTTAGCATTTATTTTCAGTTCTAGAATTTCAGCGTTAGCATCCCTAATCACAAAAGCAGAACAATGAGGCTATCCACAGACAATGTAGGGGTTTATATATCTGTGGAGAGCCTCCTAGGCATACAGAAAAAATATGTTGTTGCAAATTAATCAAACCCATCAAAATGTCCTGATTGGGTCACAGCATGCTCCAGGAGGCAAGAAATGTGGAAATCAATTGGAACTCAGTAAAAACAACATAGAGGGAATATTCTTGCTCCAGTCCTTGACATTTCACGGCATCCTGGTGGGAGAGACTTGAGCTGTGTGTGCAGAGATGTGCAGGCACATGCATGGATAGATGTGTGTGCATAGGAAATTACTCACTCTAGCTGTGATTCAAATGTATAAATATACTAACAAGAACAGTGGATTAACTAATAATTTCTGCTGTTCTTCATTTCCATTTAGCAAAATCTTCAGTGATGCAAACCAGGCTGCTGTTTAAAATCAGAGAAATGGCATACAACTAGAAAAATTGTGATTTGCTTATCCAGGCCCTTTCTGAGGTCCAGACCACTTCCAGATTTTCAGGCCTCCATTTTTGCCATCAAGTCACACAAGCTGACTCATGGCAACTCTGTGCGGTTTTCAAGGGAAGAGATGTACAGAGATTATTTGCCGTTGCCTATGCCTGCATCATGACCTTGGATGTCTCCCATCCAAATATTTGCCAGCATCAACTCTGCTTAGATTCTGAAATCTAATGAAATCAGGCTATCATGGGCTATCCAGATCAAAACTTGCAGCCTCTAGCTGTGATTAAAAAATAAATAAATGACACAAGATGTGCATAAAGCAAGTTGTGAAACCTTTTAAATGCCAAAAATAAACAAGTATCTAAATCTGGAAAAAAACCTTTAATCTTGTGGCCCAAGCCAAATGGCCCTCTGGCCACTCTTCTGATGAGTCCATCTTTCCTCCCCTCTGATGAACCCCATCCTTCCTCCAGGTGCTCAGACCACCTTGCATGAGGATTATCTCATTTCACTTTCACAACAATCTTGAGAAGTTAAATTAGGTCATTCTGTGAATTTTATCTATCCAGTCCACATCTAACATTCTGTCCTGAATAACACCTTAGGGTTTTCTCACACCCTGTCCCTTCTTCTCTGTCTCCTAAAGAGTTTGTGACCTCCGCTGAGCACAGCTACAGCCCAAAGATAATGATCTCCATAATAAGATGCTGGCAGGTATGATGAGATTCTGTTAAAAATAAAAGCTACTGAAATCATATTTGTATATAAGAGCAGTTTTCATAAGCAGTGAAAATAAGGAGGGACAGAGAAGAAATACAGGAAATAGCTGACATGTGTACCAAGCTGTTTCTAAACAAAGTGTTTCCCTGAGAAAGCAGCAGTAGCAATTCCTTGAATACCTCAGTGAGAGAAGTCTAGAGAAAGAAGCACATATTAACATAACTCTAGATACAAGATACATTTGCAGTGCTAACTAGATATAATTATGAAGAATCTTTAACTGGGAATACATGGCACTGGGTGTCCTGTCAATTACTGAGGAGATTTTTACCATACATCTTCATCTGATTCAGGGGGAGCAAGATGCAGGGGGATTAGAAGAACAATTTAGATCTATACCTCATTTTTCTCTCCTGTAAGGAGTCTCCAAGTGGCTATCCTTCCTCTTCTTACAATAGATGCATTGTGAGGTAGATGGGGCTGAGAGAGTTCTGAGAGAGTTGGTATAGTGTAATGGTTAAGGGGCTGAGGCTGCAATGCTTTCCAGGAAATAAGCCCAATTGACCAATACGATACTTACTTCTAAGAAGACCAACTTAGAATTGCTTTATGAGATATGGTGACCCCATAGGGTTTCCAAGGCAACAGGCGTTTAGAGGTAGTTTGCCTCCTCTAGGAATTTCCTACCTCAAATTCACTAGGTGGCCCGAGATATCAATTTTCAGCTTTAGTGCACCTTCTAAGGTAATGGTTAGACATCTTGAATACTTTAAAACATTATACTACTTGTTAGATCTCATGATGACATATATTTCATTTTAGATTTCTCAAGTGATTTGTTTCTGTAGTATGTCTTGCCTTTAGCTTGAAACTGTGTGTGTGTGGGCAGGGATCTAGCTTTTTCTAAAAAAATTATGAGGATTTTTACATATTTCGGCAAGTTACTAGAACTAGTTCCAAGTATACATTGTGAAGATCACATGTTCATCAGTGCCCATAATATTTTTTGAGTACTGTTAGTTAATAGATTAGTAAAAGAGTGCCATTTCTCATCCATTTTAGATAAAGCTGAGGTTCTAATCTTCTTCACTGATGGTTGTGTAAATTATTGAGAGGTAAGTGATCAGTGAGGCTTCACAAGGATTAATATGGCACATAGTGCTATTTAAATTGTTCATAAACTATCTGTAATTAGGGATGAGCAGTATAGTGGCCAAGTTTGTAGATGATGCCAAAATATTCAGGATGGTGAAAACAACAGTGCATTGTGAAGAACTCCAGGTGGATCTTTCTAAATTGGATGAGTGGGCAACAGTAAGTCATGTGATGCTCAGTGTAGGTAAGTGTATGATGATGGACACTGAAACAAAAAAACATTCTTCAGGTATATGCTGATGGTGTCTGAACCTGCTGAAACTGAACAGGAAAGGGAGCTGGTGATCATCACGGATTGCTAAAAGAAAATGTTGATTTCAGGGTGTTTCAACACTGAAAAAAACAAAGTCCATGCTAGGGGTTATTAGGAAAAGAACTGAAAACAAAATTGTCAATATTATAAGGCCCCTGTTTAGATCTATTGTGCATCCTCATTTGGAATACTATATGCTAGTGGTGGCGAACCTATGGCATGGGTGCCAGAGGTGGCATTCAGAGCCCTCTCTGTGGGCACACATGCACAGAGTTCGTCATGTGATAATAGTGTAATTATTTCAGGGAGATTATTAGCATTAAACCTAAGACCTAGTTTTGGGGAAGCAATGTAGGTAACCCTGTTAAGCGCTGTTAAACCCTACTGATTTTCATGGGAAGAACAAAAGCTTGGTTGCTGGCAATGCCGTTTGCTTCTGAGTAAACCCTCCTAGGGTCGTGATTCACCCGTTCGAAGCATTGCACAGTTGCTTCAAAGCAAAGTCACCGACTACCACCAAGCTTACTCCCGAGTAACACGCACCTTGGATCCAACTGTTTTTTCTATACTATAACCTCAGTATTCAGGTTAAATTGCCATGTTGACACTTTGAGATAAATAAGTGGGTTTTGAGTTGCAGTTTGGGCACTCGGTCTCGAAAAGGTTCGCCATCACTGCTATACAGACGAAGGAGACCAAAATGAGTAAAGGGTGGAACATCTTTCCTATGAGGAAATACTAAAGAGTCTGGGACTTTGAGTTTAGAAAAAGAGACAATTAAATTGGGGTCACGATAGAGGTTTATAAAATTATTTCTCTCTCTCAAAATACTAGAACTTGGGGCACAGTTAAGTTAATGGGCAATAGATTCAGGATGAGAAAAGGGAAACACTTCTTTACTCCAAGAAGACCAGCTGGTTTTTATTCCTTGGTTTTCCCTACCATAAGGAGTCTCACAGTAGTTTCCCCTCCCTCACAATAGGCACCTTGTGAGGTAAGTGGGGCTGAGAGGGTTCTGAGAGAACTGTGATTAGCCAAAAATCACCTAGCAGCTTTATGTGGAAGAGTGGGGAATCAAACATGCAGCTCCTCTTCATGTGGAGGAGTGGGGAATCAAACCCAGTTCTCTTGATTAGAGTCCACCACTCTTAACTACACCATGCCAGAGACATTAAAATGCTAAATTCACAGTCAGAGAATGTAGTGATGGTTGCATGTATAGATGTGTTCAAAAAAGGGCTTGGTCAAATTTATGGAGGATAGGTCCAGCAGTGACTACTAGGTAATAGTGACTACAGGAAATCCGTAGATTCTAAGGCAGCAAACCTACGGATAACAGTGTAAGAGCAGACAACATCAGGGAACTCAATATCCTGTTAATCACTCTCGACAGTAACTGGTCAGTCATTATGTGAGACAGTATGCTGGATTAGATGGTCTACTGCTCAGATCCAGCAAGCCTCTGCTTGTGTTCTTATATCCTTCTTATTGATTCATTAATTTAACATGGATCATGAATTGTTTTATTTTGTTTGTTTATTTAATGTCCCACCTGTAGCAGGCTCACAAGCAGTTCATAACATAGAATAAAACATGCTTCAGTCATTACACCATTTTAACATAAGTGGAGCTTGTGCTCATAAGGAAGAAAGTATAATTTCTTTTAAAAATTCTACAGAATAGAATGTCAAAGAAATGACAGAATTAGCAAGTTTCCCTTATACTTAGAGTCTTGAACTCCAGATTTATTTTTGCAAAATTAAAACAAAAGGTTGAACATAGATTACAGTTCACCAGAAACAATGGTAGCATGTGAATGTAATAAAGTGATCTTTTCTGGTGATTAAATATCTGATGCAATCCTTTATTACATACTTCCAAGTGTTCAGGGATACAATTATACAGGCACATTGTGGATATGAAGTCAAACACTGAAGAAATGGCACAAGCTTGTAAACATGCCACCACCGCCCACATCTAGTGATTTGCTGCTGACTCAGAGACTCTGATGTACACAATCACATATAACTTACCTGTGTGTAAAGGGTTTGATTAGTTTCAACAGAGAGAGAACTTTAAGGAGTCTTAAGCACAGACAGTAGATTTGCCCACACAAACCGTACAAATAAGTGACTGTGGTTAACATTTTGTTGGTTTTTGTTTCTCATCAGCAAGTTACATTTTTACAGACTGGCTCTTCTAGAACTTGAAACTACTATGGGAGAGAAGAGTTTACAATGAATTAATTATCCTGAACCCAGCCTACTGCGTAGGTCTTTTACAAAGAATACAACCTACCTAATGAAAGACTTCTTCCGCACAATAGGTCCTTGCCTAGACCCCCAAATGCTTGCAACTCCATCAGCAAACTGAATCGAGAAAATCATTATCAAACAGTCTCTACAATTATTGTGGTTTCACTGTCTGCTTTACTGGGTCAAGGAGACAGGAAAGAACATTGCAAACAGTAGGGGTAGAAACAGATGACTATATGACTCAGTGCTCTGTGACCAGGCTAGCTTGAGTGCACATTTCCACACCCGCTTGCTTTTTATCACTACATTGCTTTTATTCTTTAATGTTCAGTTTGGTTTTTCCCCTGGAAGTGACAGTAAAACTGATATATTACTTTATTGATACCAGAGGATTGATCAGAACACCAAAATGTTTTACACAAAACTTTATTTCCTTCTTTAGAAACTCTATTCCCAGTTCATTCACTGTGTTGACTGTGTTTGACACCTGACATCCGTGAGAGTATGTAAGAATTTAAAGTCTGTACATTGTGTTTTGTACAGGAAGAAACCAATTTAGGGTAGATATAGAAAAGTCTTGAAATGCTGAATTTTCCTATGCCTATCATTCTTCGGAATTATTTTTTAAAAATCTTTAAGGAAACATGAGGATACACACTTCAACAGAATGTTTCTATTGATTTTAATAACTCAAGAATAGAGGATATAATCATAATGGAATGGCATGTTTAAGCCATCTGAACACTCACACAGAGAATCCACTGAATGCTCAGGACTAACTTTAACTTGAGAAAACCATTCACTGTGTTGAAACTAATGGAGAAAACCATTCCCTCTGGGGTTTTCTTCAGTGAGTGATCTTTCCTTAAGAGCATTAGTAAAATCTAGGCATGCATGTATTTTGCACTTCTGTAGACTATTGAAGCACGTTTTAAACAGCCATGAAATTCTGCTTTTTGAAGCTCAACTCTTTGCATGCAAAGCCATTCTTCATCTCAGCAAAAAAACCTTAACAGCTTTCAATCATACTCTGATATTTTTTAATACTCTGTGAAAACAACCATAAAATTGATGCAAAGAAGGACTCAGGACATTTAAGTTGCAATGCTCTACATGAATACCTAACCTGAACATCTAGTATTCCACAGCTTTCCTACCCGTAAACTCAACTCCTAGCCCATCTCTGTTTTTTATTGCATTTGTACCCCACACATTCCTGACCACAGTCAGCCTCAGACTCCCAACCTCCACGTGGAGATGAGGGATGAGATAAGCCCCACTTGCTGGCTCCCAAGTGCGCCCCTGCCCAAACTCCCCGGAGTTCTAAATGGGGCACAGTTAGGATGGGGTGTTGTCCTGCTGTGGGCCCCTAGGAAGTGGTACCTGGTGCTCCACCCACCCACCCACCCCCACTCCCCCTAGCTATGCAATTGTTGCTCAGTCTGCAAGGGCACCCACTGAACTGCTGCTTACTACTGTCGAGAGTCAGTCTGGGATGCTAGTTTCAGAACTACAGCAGGTTTCCTGCATTAAGGTCACTATTATTGCAAAATATTGTCAGCAATTGGGTACTCAAGACTATTATTTTGTGTATTTTCCAAAAAAATAATAGGATTGGCCATTTTTATTTCAAAAATTCTTGTATCCTGGCTGTCCAAGAAGTGGTAAGTGATGTTGGTCATTGGGGCTCCACAGAAGGACAGGAATGAAAGCTGCCACTGTCATGGTTGGCTTCTACCACTCATGTTGCCTTCCTCAGTTCTACAGAGCCTGCAAGTGACGTAGGGTTGCCAGCAGAGCTGTAGCGAGGGGGAACTGCACCCAGAGCATGTGTGTGCCCTGCACCCTTGCCATGCCCCCTTTCGCCCTGCCTCACACCGGGATGCCCCCGGTCCCCTTGGAGCTGTGCCGCTGGTTGCCAGCTCCAGGTTGGGAATTCCTGAAGATTTTTTTGGGTGCGGTCTAGGGAGGGCAGAATTTGGGAAGGTCAGGAACCTCAGCCGGTTATAATGCCATAGAGTTCACATTCTAAAACAGTCATTTTCTCCAGGGCAAATTATCTCTGTAGCCAAGAGATATTTATATTTCTGGGAGATCCTCAGCTACCACCTGGGGGCTGGCAATTCTAATGAGACAGCTATGAATGAACCACATAAGTACATTCTGCCACCTCACATTCAGCAAAAACAACAGCCTGTAAAATGGTGTGTGGGGCTGTGTGCCATTTGTTCAAAATTCTGGCAGTGATCCAATGGTAAAAAATGTCAGCTGGGCTACAGAGAGTACTTGCCTTGACTCCTAGTTTTTATGCCTGTTGTGTTCAAAAGGCCTCATACTGCTGATCAATGCCAAGGATAAATAGTAGTCCCTGCAAAGAAGGTTTGCACAACTGCCTCAAATATGGTATTCAACAGTAGGTTTACTGTTGGATTTTTAATATCTTGGTTGAAGCACTAGTGGGTTTTTTTTTTACAGTTACACTCTCCATAAAAGGGTGGTAATTCCCAAGTGAGCTTCCTCATCAATCTAATCTTTGTGGACCTTTAGTTAAACCAAAGATAAGCCATTTTTTCGATTAACTACTGTTTTCCTCTAATCCAAGCACTTTTGTCTTTTTTGTTTGACTTTGGTTAATGAACTGAGGACAAACTGGTGGGAAAGGTAAGCCCAAAAGGATTTTTGTAACTTTAATTGAAGATAAATATAGTCCTTTTAAAAGTTGCTGCATTTATCAAAATCAACAATGAATTACACAATAGACCACCCAGTGTGCAAAGCCATGGAGCTAACAGGAATGAATATCTTTCAAACTTCCCTTTGCTGTCAAGTTGATGTGCTCTTAAAATAGCTGTAGTTTGGACTTTGCCCCAAGTTAAATGGGTAAATAATGGTTTTAACTCATGGGCTTTATAATTTCAATGAATTTGGATTTTCCTTCAGTGTTAGCCTGAACAGTTCATAATTTTTCTCTTGGTCAGTGGATTTAGCTGCTGTTTGAGTTAAAAGCCAAATTTAATTCTATTTCATGGTTTGTGTTCTGCAAGCATCCTCATGGGCAAACTGCCATTGACTACAAGATTCTAAGTACAGTTTATAGCACGACACCATTCTCAACCATTATTGATATAGGTACCAGAGTGCTAGTACATAACTAGTTAATTGCCTGCTAATCTGAATGGGAATGGATTTGAATGAGGATCAGCTGAGACATCCCAAATTAGTTTTCTCCATGTTCGCTTCCCCTTTGTCCCACTTTTTCCCTCTGTCAGAATACTCACCTTGTCTAAATCCTTATCTTAGGTCATTGCCTCATTTTTCTTTTCCCTTTCATCTAATTAATTAAAGTCATTCCTGTGGTAATGTTAGGAAGATACTCCTGAAATCTTTGGAAACATTAGCAAATAAATTGTTGAATCCTTACATCACAGGTGTCAAATTCATGGCCCTCCAGATTTTATGGACTCCAATTCCCATCATCCCTTGCCAGCATCATGCTGGATGGTGGGAACTGTAGTCCATAACATCTGGAGGGCTGCAAGTTTGACACCTATGCCTTACATGATGGCATTTCCCGCACTACCAAAATAAGATCTCCTGGAGGTGTCTTTAAAAAAACTCATCTCTTAATTTTTTGTCTGGATAAGACAAAAAAAAGTGTCTGAGGAGTGAGCAGGATTTTTCTCCAGTAAAGCTCTTACTTTCTTTGCATTGGCACCCGCCATTTTCTGCAGGTTACAGTGACATAGGTATAGATTTTTTATGGGGTGGGTTCAGTGACTGAGGACTTTCTGGCTGTTCCTTTCATGCATTGTTTCAAGCAAGCTGGACATGTAATGAAAGGGGTTTGAACCCGAGAAACCCCCACCCCCTTACTTCCGTCACTGGCTGCTTGAAGCCTCTGTTGCACAGGACATTTGCTGAACTTGCCCTGGGACATTTGCCCAGCTGTGATTTTCATATGGTATGTTCGTATCTTTGAAGATAGCTTATTGATTTAAAAAACCCCGGGAAAACTATATATTGCCAGAATCAGCAGGAACAGCTGAGTTAATTCATGTAGTTTATTTACTGAAAAATATATTTGGGTGTGATGCATGGAGAGCAAACGTAAAAGTGAGAGCTTTACTGGGCGGGAGAAATAAGTAGTCTTCTGAACTCCACAAGCAGGAGATGACTTTAAGCCATCTGTAGGAGACCGATTGCTAGTTTAGCGATTTCAAGAAACCCCAGGTTACCGGTAAGCTGAAATAAAACATCCTCAGGATGTTTGAGGGGGAAAAGTTGTGCAGAATTCTTCCCAAAAATGCTTCTCTTCATGCCATCAAAACATTTTATTTGTGTTGTACAGAACAAGCCCTTGTCTGCCATATGTCTTTAAAAAACCCATTTCCTCATTTTTTGTCCAGACAAGACAAAAAAAATTAAGTGGGCCCTGTGATTCAGCTTCTTTGGGTCTTACACTTGCAGTTAGAGTTACTGCTTACTGTTGTATGCCCATGCTTATTCTGAACATTTTGTTTCCATATCTGTTAAGTATAACAGACATTTTTTAAATAAAAAAAATCTTTGTGTAATGTAAGATTTGCTAGTTACTAGGTGTGAAAATAGATTTGAAATGAGGTCAAGGACTGGAGAAGTTGTTGCTAGTATTATAAAGATAGAGGATTTTATAAAGCATCAGCAAATAATGTTCTTTACCTGGGGAGTACCTTGAAGGAAGAGGTTTTTGAGGAGCTCTGTCTAAAATGAAATGTTACAAGCTCCCCAGTCATTGTCTGTTGCCCTTCTCTTCCTCTAAGACTCATTGGAAATGTGTATGGAAAGTATATGACAATGAGAGAACTTGCCAAGAAAAGGTAGCATGTTCATGCATGCAGGCCAAAGTGTGCACAGCATGTATCTTGGTGCACAGCCTGCACTTCAACTATTCAGCTTCCGAACAGTTTTAATTGCTTAGCAACTGCTTAATCACAGACCACAATGACATTTTAAGAAAAGAATATGCTACTTAGTATTAGGTTATAGTGTTCTTGATGAAAATGTTCATTTTTAAAAGGTCTTGTTGACATATTAATTCTTTTTTATTTCCAACTTCATATTGGAATCTGATATCTTTGGCTGGTATTACCCCTTAGAGAGAGGTGAATTCTAGCAATCTATGTATCTGTGTATATCTTTTTACCCTCCCTCCCTCCAGCACATGAAGTGTGGGGTACAATATTTGAAGTCCAACTTTATGCATGGGAGTAAACCTTGTTCTACAAACAAGATACAAATGTATAAAGAAGCTGCTTGCAAAAGTAGAATGAGGCACTGCCAAGTTTTTGCGGGCCTTGACCTATCTGAAGCGTAGTTGATACACACTAATTAGGGAAGTGCCTGGGAATCTTATGTCCTGTTCAGATTACAGACTGTACCCAGACCAACAACCTCCTCCACCCTTTTTAGCTGCTTTAAAGGGGAAGAACTAACAGCACAGTCTTGAGCAGAGTTACACCCTTCAGTGAAATTAGAAGGCTATAACTCTCTTTAGGGTTACTCTGCAAGTGTGTATTCTCCAAAGAATTCCTGTTGTTGTTGTTATTGTTTTTTAAAAAGAAACTAACCCCCCCCCCCAAACTCTGAATCTTTCAGTACTTCACTTTGCAATGACATTTCCCCTTCCTGTTTGCTCCTACTTCATATTAGAGCAACAGATTAGAGCCAGGGGGTGAAGGGTTGGAAGTAGCCCACTAGGGAAGGCAGTCAGGCAGCCCTACCAACAAAGACTTCCCCAGGAAAGGGGTATCAACTGAGATATTGACCCATTATGCAAGGAAGCTTATCTCAGGCCTCTTCCCTGTGCACATTCTATTATTACTGTGTCGATATCTCAATATATCAATAGAGTGCATAGGTTGGTGTGTTTTGGCGAAGTCTGTGTAAGCTTCTTATCCTTCACTTTAAAAAGCCAGCAACATGGAAGGGTGGCGAGGGGGAAGGCATGGATGGCAGTGGGAGGAAGCAGCAAGGCTGGCTGTGGGGTCCAGGGCAAAGCTGCGCTCACTGGCAAATCTGCCAGCTCTGGTGGCAAAGCAAAATTAAAATAGTGCTAGAAGTGGTCTCGCTTGTTGCGGAGAGAATGAAAAGTGAAAGTGGGGTTTGACGAAATATGGCATTACAAGTAATCTTGCAGTGATGGACATTTGCCCCCACCATGCAACAAACACGTTGTGCATAATCAGCCATTGTGTGAGAGGCACATGATGGCAGTGATAAAGCACAGTGGATTATTCCTGTCACTAATCAAAGTTTCCATGGCCAGTGAAATCTCTGCACCACTCTGTTTTCTCCATACAGTGGTGAAATGACAGCTGTGGGGGACTTCTTCTACCACACCATTACCTGTCTTCCTTCTGCCCTTTTAGTTCCAGAATAGAATTTTCTGGGCTTTTTTCACTTTTAATTTGGAGTCTTCACAATAGACTCACTAAGCCCCAGCACTCGGCTTCTTGCCCCTGAAGTGGTACTGTTATTTTCTTTTGCCATTTTGTGTATGGGGTTAGGAGTTATTTCTTCCATGTGTCTCACTACTTTGCAATTAGATCTTGAGGTTTCTACCTACACTGTCTAAACACTTTATTAAGTTATTGGAATCTGCACTGATGCAATTGCACAAACTCAGAGTGAAATGAACAAGCAAAATTAAAGCCTGAAGCCATAATTCTGAGATGAGAAATTGCATCAGTTTGGGATGTGGAAAGGGTATTACTGAGACTGTGAATTATAATAGGGGACAAAACCTGGCATAAAGCTAAATGAGAAGCAGTAAACAATGCCCTGCAGATGGACTTCTGCTGCTCTGACTTCCTTTAAGGCCTCTGAAACACAGTGGTTCAGACACAGGCTTGCACAGTGAGATGTCTCTGCATAATAGCAACTGGCTTATGATTCTCAGAAACTCAACACAGCAGCATGTTCCCTGTTTTGCATTATCAGTTGTTGCGAGCAGGGAGGAGTAGTCATTTGGCTGGCCAGATAAGACACTTGGTCTCACCCAACCACATTTGAGAAACCACAGTGTGAAATGCCAATCATTGCCAGTTAACTCTGCATTTGAGGACAGCTTAATATGTGCTGAACAAATTCACTTAACTTTTAGTCATTAAACTAAATTGAATGTATAGTCTATAGGCATCAGACATAAGAATGAAGGAGACATAAGAATGAAAATGCCAACTGATGAAAAGCAACTGTAAAAAAAATACCTAAAAATTCAGTGTTGGACAGGAACCCCACTGCCTTTGTGAAAATTATCAGAAAATCCTCCTGTATCAGTCTAATCAATTTATTCTTTGCAATGATTATAGCCATTTCAGAACACTACTTTCTGAGTGACCCAGGATGAACCCAGATCAACCATGGCCATAAAAAATAATGTATAAACATGCTAAAGGAGAGTGGTCAGGAATTTAGGTAGCTAACACATCAAAGTGACTTGTTTCTCTTGCGTATTACTAGAACAGTGGGCCCTTGGCCCATCTCCAGACACATGGCTGATGTATTTAAGCAGAACAAGTTGACAGTTCTTCCTTCCACCTAGCGAAATCCGAACTCAAGCTGAATTTCATATCTTGCAGTTAGTTTATAAAAATAATTTCTCTGAAAAAAAACTTAAATATGGGATAGAATTACAGTGGCACCAGTAATTAACATATTTCATTTGCATTGCAGTGGTGTGCTAAAGCTTTTCATATTTTGGATATTTGCTTCTCCCAGCAGCATGCGTGGCTGCCACTGTATTTGTTTTTTGTTGAGATGGCTGTGCAAAAGTGATGCAACACATTTTATTCTTGTCTCCAGATACAACATGGATGATCAGTCTTTCCTATTTTTCTTCCTCCGCTTGTCAGCTAATATTTGCATTGCAAATAACTGCTATGTGCTAGGAGATGGACCATTGCCAGTAGCACCAGATCAGATGTTAAAACTGCTGCAGTAATTATTGGCAGCCTTGGGATCTTGGAAGAAACCATAGAAGACTGATATTTGTACTAAAAACAAAATTGCCTTCCTTACAACATGACCATTTGTAAGATAAAGCCACAGCTACCAAACTCAAAGTAGGGCCTGGAGTTAAGCCTGGATTACAACTGATCTCCAGATTACTGGAACAGGAACAATTTTGCATTCTTAGACACTGGGGCAAGGCCGGGGAGGGGGGGAGAGACACAACATGCTTGGCTTGGTAACAGAATCAGGAGTAAGGTGTTTTCCTTCTTTTGTCATACTGGATAGCTATCCTCCCATGCTCTACCAGTAACCTTTACTCCAACTGATCTCTTTCCCTCAGCAATGTTTTCAAAGGAGCACCACATACACATTTCTCTCCATTACAAGAGAAGGCAGATGGCAAGCCCAGATGTGCTTACCCACTGACTTCATTCACATGACCAGCTTTTAGCATCCACTTTTAGAAACTGGTATTTAAAGTCACAGTAGACATTAGCTTTCTAAAAGGGTTCAGTTCGGGTACTCGGGACCCACTTTGGGTTTCCTGCAACTACATAGCAGCTGCAAGGAAAATTAAAAATAAAGCACAGCCTATTTTGGCTTGGAACATCACTGCTTGGGGAGAATGGACTCCTTCCCCCACCCCACCCCAGCTGCCATTTTCTGTACCCAAACAGTCCTGATAAAGTTATTTCCTCATTATTGCTGCTCCACATGTAGTGTCCGTAGAGCACTACATGTGGAGAGCTCTGTGTCCGTAGAGCAGCAAAAATAGAGAAATAACTCCCTGTCCAGCACTGTTTCAGCACTGAAAATGGTTGGAAGTTAAGAGCCCTTTCTCCTCCCAGTGTGGTATTGAAAGCCCAGCTGGGTTTTTCTTTATTTTGATAGTTATGCCTTACAGTTTTTGTTGTCTGTGGAACTTAGAACCAACCCTTTAAAAAGCCATCGTCTAATTTGGCTCTTCGATGAGGTTGATTAGATAGAAATGGAAATTACCTCAGCAAAGTAAGTTTCCTATTTTTCTTCCTTTTAACTTTGCCTTGCGCCTGCAATTATTACTTTTAAGCCTAACAGCACAATCCAGATGGGGGGGGGGGGCGCAGAATGGGCTGTGGGAGCAGCATGGGCCCACATCAATGTGTATATTCACCCCACAAGCATAAGTGGCACCTATGCTAGCAGGAAAGGCAAACAGGATGTGATGAGTTCTGTGGCACCCAACCTGAAAGAGGCTTCTGCCCCAAGAGCTGCATTGTCATAAAGGAGAATGCCAGTGTGGCTGGGTTTGGGCTAGGGGTATTTCCAGACGGCGGAACTGACAGTAGTCAGCTTCCACCAGGCTTTCATCCCAGGAATGCTCCTCCCCTCCAGATGTAAGCTTGTAACTTATGCCATAGAAACATGTGGCGTAAATCAATTTTTTTCAATTTAGTTTTCCAAGCAGCAGTAGGGGGTGGGGTGAGGGCAGGGGGGGGATTCAGCAGGTTTGCACCACTTTGGCAGAACCGGTTGTTAAAATGGTGCTTATAAACAACCAGTTGTTAAATTATTTGAATCCCACCACTGAGTGGGGAGGGGGGGTTACTTACTGCTTGATGAAGCTCCATTGGACTTGGCTTGTGTTAGAGGCTACTAACACAACTGGAACAAGACCTGATCTGGGGGCTACTACTCAACTCAGCTAAAGTATATGAAGGAGAAAAGGTAGTGGGACCTGCTAGGGAAGGGAAAGAAGAAATAACTGGTGCAGGGGAAAAATGAGATGCCTTCCACAAGTCCATGTTCAACCCCCACTTGTTTACTATAATATTCCCAGCAATGACTGTAGATCTCTGCTCTCCTTCAGCAAAGGGTAGCTTAATAAGCTGGCTCCGAGGTATACTATAATATCCTAGACATGAGGGATAACAAATCACATGTGACGTGACATCGTTTACAGGGAAAATGCAAACATATCTTTCTAGGAATTGCAGGGATATTCCACATAGGTTGTGGACATTGTACTATTGGTCCAGGTTATTGTGCAATATCTAGAAGCTCTGGAAGCTGAGAAAAAGAGCTTCTATTTATGACTTAATAAAGGAAAAGCAAGAAGGAGAGACTGGCTGAAGACTGCAAGTCTTTTGAGGCTTCCTGCAAGGAAGACTGGGACTGGAACCAACTGCTCCAGGCAAAGCCAATAAAACCGGTAAAGACCTCTGGAAGCGCCATCTCAATAGCTGTGAAATGGCTTAGGTTTGGTTTGGTTTGGGGTTTTTTTCTACTACTGAGATCTACTTTTAAAAGAGAAACTCAGCTTCAGCAAACAACCAAACAGGCAATGCTCTGTTTGATTACACTTAAATGCATTATTAAACATATTAGGAGTTTATACACAGGCACTTTTGAAAACACATAAACCTCTTCCTGGAGGGAGGGATGGCCTGTAATGCTGGGTGTCCTGGACCAGAATCTCCCCCCCCCCCCCCCCGCAATCAAATGTACCTGCAAATCCCACTGCCACATTTAAAATGTTATGTCTGTCTTCACTTCCTAGACTCTTGGAGGGGAATGGGGTTGGGCAGAAGTATGCAAGGCAGAATTGATGTGAAATGTCAGCATTTAGATAAGTATGGATTAAGATCCCATCTATTTAAATGTTCCTCTCCTCTCCGAATCTGGATTTTTGATTAAGAGTACATAATCTGTATAGGCTAAGACTGGTTTCATTTGCCTATCAGCATGACAGATGGAGATAAAAGTAGACAGGGCAGTGTGTGTCCTGTGATCCTTGCCTCAAAATACAGCATAAGCATGAAGTTTTTCTACAGCAAAGCATAGTGCGCTTTCTTTTACAGGGGACGGAAAGGTGGCTTCTTTCACACATGAGGGGACTGGGAAGTTTAAATGGCCAAGCTGGACCTCTCCTCCATTAATTTGTACTCTATGAACCTTTTAAAAGCTATTAAATGTTCATTGACATCACTACCATCACTGGCTGTAAATTACACATTTCTGTTATTTGTTGTGTAAAGGAGTTTTTCCATTTGTAAGTCGTGAACCTATTTCTTAACCATTTCACTGGGTGCCCCCTGAGGTCTAGTATTATGAGTGAAGAAAGGGGAGGGGGGATCTACCTGTCCACTTTCTCCACCCAGTGCATAATTTCACAAACCTCCAAACGTTTTCCCACCAAAGCTTTATTGATTGAAAATTTAAAAGTTATTTTCAAACTAAAGAATACAGCAGTAGATCGGTGTGTGTGTGTGTGTGTGTGTTTGGATAGAAATGATGCAAAGACAAAACTGAAGAAATTGTCTGATTCATGAGCCTACTGCACACCCACACAAAGAGCATACGCTGCTTCTCAAGAGGTATAGAGTTCAACTACCTATCGTAGCCAGCCCTCCACTCCCCTTCAACACAGACTGGGGACCGCACCCACACAGTATGGATGCTGGGACTCAAGAAGAAGCCTGGCCCCCACCTAAGGCTGCCAGCCTCCAGGCCGTAGCTGGAGATTTCGCACTATTACAACTGATCTCCAAACAACAGAGATCAATTCACCTGGAGAAAATGGCCGCTTTGGAAGGTGGACTGTATGGCATTGTACCCCACTGAAGATCTTCCTCTCCCCAAACCCTGCCCTCTGCAGGCTCTCCCCGCCCCACCCCACATCTTCAGCTATTTCCCAACCTTGAGCTGGCAACTCTAGCCCCACCCCAAAATCTGTGACCATTTTAATTTTGTTTGGTACAAGGACACTCTACTGCATGAGACAAGGGCATCTGATATGCTTTGATCAAATTTTGAAGCCATATGGCACATTCTTCCTTCCAAGCATGCCAGGAACTTGTTTTCCTATTATCAGTGATGTCTGAGTCATCTCATCTTAAGCCGTGTATAAATTAGACATTATGATATCAGTTCATAAATAACAATGTGTCAGCACTGAAGAATACCATTACACCTTCCAAAGCTTGCATTGCAGAAAGAATCTATTTTACTAACCCAATAGTCCTTTTCATACTTTCCAATTGCATGTACTGGGAACCTACAACCTGTGCATAGCTCTTCCCAGCATGCATGCTTGACTTGTTTTGTGAACAATGACAAAACACACATTTACCATGCATATGCAGCTTTACTATGTGCAAAATGACTGCTTGATTTTTCAAGGTTTGTGATCACGTGCACCATGACTGTACATGCATAGTAAATGTGGTTACTGCTCTTTGTTCAGACAGTATAACTGCCCATATTGGGAAGATTGTGGGTAATTCACACTCTTGATACACTCTTGGTAGGATCCTGGTATACGTTTGTATAGGGTTATTGTCTTGCTAGGATGCTAAGATATGTGTCACATAGATATGATAACTTCACAACATTGAGCGTGAAAGGTGGAGATGAGCAGAGGCAGTGGCGTAGCGCCCACGGGATAGAGGGGGGTGCGATGCCCCGGGCAGAGCAGTGGCAGAGGGGTGGCTGGGCTGTCGAGCGGGTGTGGTGGGACATTCTGGGGCATAGCGGGGGCGGGCAATGCCGCAGCAGGGGTGCAGGGCACATCCGTAAGTAACTTGGTTTGTTGTTGGTAATTGCCGTTTTCCAAATACCTGTGGCAGTACCAATGCTTCTGATTTGCCTGAAGTACAAATTTATAAGACACTTCAGCTGTGCTGTCAGAATACTGCTAGGATGGACCCAGTAGAGGCTGTGCTTCCTGCAAGACATGCTTCCTCTTGTGGTTCCATGTTGATGGCAAGGGAAACTGACGACTATTTCAGGTATGTCCAAGTAGCAGTCTTATTTTATACGGGCTCTGGCAACCCTGCCAAATTTTTATCAAGATGATATAAAACAATAATGGGGGAAATCTTCTCCATAACTACGAAGTCCCTGTTGGCAAAATCTGCTAACTTATAAAACTTGAACACCTACAAAATGCAGCATATAATTCTAGATCCTGAACCACTACCCAGAAACAGGAATGTCTCTCAAGATCACAGTTATCCATGCTAGTCTACATGCAAGCAAAGGTACATTGGTTATTAATTCAAATAACGCACAAGATTATGGTTGAAGTTAAGGTAATCAGATACTTAATATTAAGACAGAAGTGCATTGCTTGTGAATGTGGTTAATGCAGAGGGAAACTATCTTTACAATCCACTGCAAGATCTGACTTGCTTATCACTTATGAAAATGGATTTAATCTTAAAAGTGAGCTCATGTATTACCAAACTGAAGCATAAGCACATTTCTACTGAAATCCTTTTAATATAAAACCCTTTTAATGTTGCCACCTTTTTGTGGTAACAAAAGCATGACATAAGAGATGGCAAAGGTTTACCTAGCAGTAATGTAGCAGTTACTTCTCCTGGATAATTTTGTCAGCTGAGGCAATCATCAGTGGAAAGTATGTCTGAGGAATGTTTTAAGACTGTGATGCTGCTTGGATGTTTGCCTGCACATGCATGCCACCGAGTTAGTTCCAAGTCACCTTACAAGGGAAAGAAGCTCAAAATTGCATTTGTCAAAATAAGACTCAGTACCTCATACTGCAACTTGATCTGGCATTTTCTGGATGGGTTTTCCAGGGATGAAAAGAAGATCAGACACAGTTCTTATATCAAGAACTAGCAAGAAGGAAAAGTTATATTCTTTCCATGAGCATAAAAAGAGATATCTACATTCTATTTTCCATCTACCCAACCTGGTCTTTTCTGCACAGCCCAAATAAAACACCTTGAGGACATTAGAAGAAGCATTTTAGGCAGGAAGTTCACGTAGCTTTCCTCCCAAAACATCTTCAGGATGCTTGATTTCTGCTCAACCCGTTTTTTCTAGAAAACGAAAAAGTATTGATCTTTTCCCTTCAAGTTGTTGTCACCTGGTTTTCCCTTGCCTCTATAGAGCAAGGAAGATTTTTATAAGATTTTTTTTTGGGGGGGGGGGGAATAACTTAAAACTAAGTGACTCAAGATAGCATCTACACAATGGATTTTTCTGCATAACCAAAATAAGATGTCCTAGGAACGTCTTGTAAAAAACCCATCTCCTCATTTTTTTTTTACAGACAGCACAGACGAGTATAAAGCATTTGAGGAGACAGTGGGTTTTCCCCCCACCTGCCATGCGTTTTATTGTTTCCACCCAACTTAAAAGCTTTTTGCTTTCATTTTCCCCTGCCCACCATTTTTTGCTGCTGGGTTCCTCCATGCAGTCTGCCATTTGCTGAAGACCCCCTGGGAGGTTTGCTCTGCAAGTATTGTGGCTGCCAGCCTTTTTAGTCAAGAGTACTTGATTGAGCTTCGCTTTTCCTGCCAATTTTGGCAATGTATAGTTTTTCCATTTTTAAAATTTTTTGATGACATGTCTTCGAAGCAACAATGATTCGAAATGGAAAGACAGGAGGAGGGGGTGGAAAGAGTTTGCAGGCTCTGATCTTCAGGGTTCTTCTTGGCATCCTATATAGAATTCCAGGCAGATTTGAATAGCTAAAGTACTTCTGAGTAGAGTGGTTATGCAATGCTCCTCTCACCGTCTGAGGAGAGGGAAGGATAATGGTAGCCTCCAGTGGGAAATATGCAAAACAGTCAGCCTTTGAACTTTTGAATTATAATTTTAACTTACTGGTAAAGGAGTTGCTTGTGAACTTACGAAAATATGTTGAACATACAGTGGAACCTCGTTTTTTGTTGTCGTCAGTTTTCGTCGGTATCGGTTTTCGTCAATTCTTTTGCCAAAATTTTTGTCTCGGTTTTCGTCGCTTGCTTCGTTTTTTGTCAGATTTCGTCGGTGCATGCGCACTAATTTTGAGATAACAAATGGCGACCCGTGCAGTTCCATTGCTTTCCTGTGTTTGCCTTGGTTTTTGTCAGTTTTGAATTTCGCCGAGGTTTCCTGGACAGATTATCGACGAAAACCAAGGTTCCACTGTAATTTAGTTGACACATTGACACATTGACACATGACACATGATTAAAAGGGGGCATTTGGACAACATTCAGTCACGCTTACAGAGCAAGCTGCCCTTGATAATTCATATAACGGTCCAGTCTTCAAATGAAGACAAATTCAGTATTCAGGGCTTCAGACTACATTGTCAGCTTCCAGATTTCATCAAACACTGAACTGGGATCACTGCATTTGTTCTCATTTGAATGACAGGCCAATGCACAAATGGCCAGTGGCAGCAGAGATGGGGCAGATAGTGCAAGTGTGAAGGTCAGGGTGCTTCTTCCTCACATGGCATATTGTGCTTAGAGCTGAGAACTGCCTGAAAAGTGCCTTTTTAATATAATTTGCTAACATCTGAAACATCACCAGTATGAGACACTGACATTTTATTTGAGTGAGCGGGGGAGAGAATCACTGTTATTTTGTTGTCAGTAGTGTTGTTAATTTCCATTTTTTCCCTTGAAAGTGTCTGTGAGTATATCAAGTGTGATTTCCTGTGAACTTTGTTTGAATTGCTTACACAGTAGAGCAGGAAAGAACCAGGAAGCACTTGGCAGAAAGGATATTTGGTACTGGAGCCAAACAGAGAATGCATCCATTTTGGTACAACAAGTTGATAGTCAAAAAGGTAGAAGTAGACCAGCCATGCAAACAAAATTACATTTCTGAGGAAGTTTTCAAGGACACCACTTTTTAGCCTGGCAGCATTAATGTTCCCAGAATAGAAGGGGTGTATCCAGAATACCTCAACAACTGTATTCAGTCAGACAATCAGTATTAGTGTTGAAAAGTCAGTATTATCTGTACATGCTTTACCCGATTTATATCCTTGACTCACCAGATTTAATCTTGTCCCTGCCCATGACCTAAAATCACTAACACTAAAATCACCCAGATTTTACCAAGCTCCATCCTACTTCTGGCTGCAAAAGAAGTGGGGGGGTGGGGGGGTTTCAACCTTCAATGTTTTCAGTCCTTATGTGAACTCCAAATGAGTTCTAATGACCTCAAAAAAGGTACAACCCCTTAAACAATATGAGGCTTGGTGCTGTGGAATAAGAGGAAAGGATACTATTGAATACAGTGTTTAGTCATCCAGCTGAACAACGCTGGGTACAATCCAGCAAAATTGGATTATTATCTTTAATACTATCAGCTTGTTACATAAAATAATACATGTGTTCACATGAAGAAACCTGCAAGCTAGCTATACTTACCCCATGAGTTGCCAGATTTTATCTGGCAGGGATCCTCCATCAGTTTGCTGAGGAACTCCATGGTTGTTGAATTTCTGCTGTCCCATAGATATTGAAAAAGAACCAGTGTGGAGTAGTAGTTAGAGTCTCAGACTAGATTCCAGCAGATCTTGTTTTGAAACCCTACTCTGCCACCAAAGCTTTCTGAGTGATCTTGGGCCACTTGCACACTCTCACTTAGCCTACCTCACAAGACTGTTATTAGGAAAAAATGGAGGAAGGAGAACAAAGTTCTCAACCACTTTGCAGGGTCCCCTTTTTCTTTTCAATATGCTGCCAACTTGGACTTCTACTGCATGAACTCCTCATGATCTACATTTCTCCCCCTTCTGAACCTCCCTCCCTCCCTCCCTCCCTATTTTTATCTCTTCTCATCATCCTCTCCCCATCTTCATAGAGTGTGTGCAGAGCCGTAGCAAGGGGGAACTGTGCCTGGGGCACGTGTATGCCCTGCACTCTTGCCACAGCCTCTCACATCCCCACCCCAGAACACCCCCAGAACACCCCCACCATGCCCAAGCCCCAGTATGTGCCCGGGGCAAGATGCCCCCTGGGCGCTACACTACTGAGTGTGTGTGTGCTTACTGGGAGGAAGAAGGTGGTTTTATTCTTGATTTTACTTGTGGTAATATTCATGATTGTATTCATGTTCTTGAAGGTTTGCAATTTTGATCTTTCTCTAGCTCTATGTCTGAGTGTTAGTAAATAAGTATTTTCATTTAGTTTGAACTGGTTGCCTCTGTTACTCTTTCTTATTGTGCAGGGAATATTGTGCAGCAATTAAAAACCTCTGTATAAACTGAAAAAAGATCCTTTATTTATCTGGCTGGAGACTCCATAACAACCTAATTTCCCCCTCTCTGGGTCCAGTCCAGGTAATCAGTTGACCTGGATGACTTAGGCTAGACTGATCTTGTTCAGATCTTGGATGTTAAACAGGGTTGGCCTTTGTTAATACTTGGATGGGAGGCCACAAAAGAAGTCTAAGGTTGCTACCTAAAGGCTGACAGTGACAACCCATCTCTATTTGTCTCTTGCTTTGAAAATCCTTTGGGGTTACTATATGTTGGCTGTGACTTAATTGTACTTTCCATTGTCAGAAGTACAATGGGGCATCCCAATCCGGAGCCCTGGGCAGGTGAAGATGGCTCTGCTGTTGCGCCACTCTGCTACCTCCAGAAGGTTTTCAGTGGCATGGGGAGGCAATAAATAAAACAAAACCTCCCCATTACTGGATTTCCCCATTGCTGGAAAGCCCTCCATTGGATTACATGGAGTTACTCTACCAAAAGGGTGACATAAGTTGGAGATCTGGGCAATGGTATAACTGGAGGCAATGCCAGGGTGGAAGCCAACTAATGTTGGCTCCACCCTTGGCCATGCTTCCAGAAATTCCCCCATCACATCAGCGGGGCCAGTGGCACAGGAGTACTGATGCACCAGAGTACTCAGCATTGTGTCCAGGTATCTTGGAAAGCTGTGGTGGCCACCCGCCGGTGTTTTTTCCTCCTCTGCTGGGGTAGGTACCCCAGGCAGGGCAAATCTGCTGGTGCAGTCCTACACCATCTCCAGAAGTCACTTCATCCCCCATCTAGATTGGGCTGTAAATCACTTTAGGTCCTCATGGAGGAGAAAGTCGGAGTATAAATGAAGCAAAAGTGAAAACATTAGGAGCTAATACTAGCAGACAATGGCCACAGAGCCTAGAAAACCCACAACAACCAGCCATGAAAGCCTTGGACAATACTTTAAAAGTTAAAACATTTAAGAAGTACCTCAGTCTTGCCAGATATCCAGCACTGTACTGTGTAGGGAATACACAAATCAGAGAATAACTATCCTTAAAATGGTAGAGAAAGGGGGGAACTCGGTTACCCATACAAGCTTACAGTCAATGATAAGCCACGCATAGCCTATATTTATATATTTACACTGGTGCACCTTGCTTATCGCCTGTATCTGGGGACTAAAAGCACCTTACAAAATGGATAAAGAAAGGTATATAACACTAGAGTGTTCCAAATCCTGAACCACCGATGGTTCCATTAGTCAGAGGTGTAGCCCAGTGCACACTCTGGCTTTTTCACCCCCCTACGGCACCCTGCCTCCCTGCAGCACCCCTTCACAGACCTCAAGAGCACTCCCCCACAGTATTATTCCCACTTACTTTTAGGAAAGGGAGTAGGTTCAGCCTACAGCCTGGTTTGAACTACATTTCCCAGGAGCCCCTGGAAAATGTAGTTCCCACCAGGCCCAGGCAACGCAGGCAGGCTTCTTCTCTGGGATGTTCCAATCCTAAAAGTAAGTGGGGATGTGCGCCGTGGGGGGGCGCCGTGGGGGGGCACTGCAGAAGGGGGCAGGGAGATTTTCCACCTCCATGTGACCAGAATCGGTGCACCCAGTGCATTGCGCACCCTCCCTTTGGTGGCTTCGCCACTGCCATTAGTTCAGCTCATTCAGTGCCAAAAGTTATTTGGCTCATGCCAAAAGCTAGTGCTTCTAATCTAGCCTGTAACAAGGAGAAACAGAAGCTCTGCCCACATCTCATTCAGCTGGCAAAGTGAGGTTCCCAGGCTTCCACACCCTGCAGAAGAAATCTAGCCAGAAGAAACCTGTCACCTACCCATTAAAAGCATCTTTTAACCATAGTCGATTACTTCAAAGCTAAGTTCAGAAAATGGAGATGAAACCCGTCAAGAAAATATGGGTTGTGCCACTTGCATATTTCCTACAATGCCCTTTGTTCTCCAAAGACGATAGCTATGGAATACATTGTATCTATTGCCACCTGGTCTAAATTTCATATTGCTGTTCCACCGACTTACCCTATAGGCTTCTTCTTACATATTTCTAGACAGTAATTAAGACTAATGAATTTCCATGATTTTGAAACAGAAACATATTATCCTAATATAGTGGGAGCAGAAAAACTGAGAGGTAAAGTAACTCCAGAAAACAAGGAGGAACAAACATACATTATAATAGACTTTTAAAATTATGAACAAGGGATAGTCTGCTTGTTCATGACTGTTTATGGTGTCTGAGAGCTAACTGATGATTTGATTACAGGTCCACAAGAGGTACAACTTTAAATCATCCTCTACTTTATATTCTCCTCTGTAGCATGGGATTAAAGCTGTTCTTCCCCACACTAAATAATGTATCAGGTCAGTTGTAGTTCCTCCATCTGGTTACAGTGTGTGATGTGTTGAATTACAATAGGGAGCTGCCAGATAGTAAATTATAGGAGCTGATTTTCCACTTTTGTTAGTGTTTCTTACACACAGTAAAAGGAAGAGGTCAAATGAGCTCAGAGTGCCCTCAAGGAAAACTCGTTTTTCCAGAAACTGACATTTCAAGACATTGGAAGAAATCAAGCGAATAGCTTTAAGAAATCGGCCAAAAAAAGATTTTGGTCTCTGCTTACCACAAAAAATTAAGTGGGGAGTCCCACTGTTCTACAATCTAGAAAGACTTTGAGGAAATCCATCTTGATTTGCAGATAAACAAAAGCACATCTTCTTGAAAAGCATACATTAATGTTAATGAATAAGCGCTTTTTAAACATATTACTTTAAGTTGTTGGAAGGCTGATCATCAGGGTTACAGAAAAGAAAAAAGAAAAGAAAAAGAAAAGAAGAAAAGAAAAGAAAAGAAAAGAAAACTCCCTCTGGAGTTTCCTTTACAAGGTTATCTAAGACTATTTCACATTATGAGAAAGACAAGTTTCTACTCTACTACAGTGTTGCCAATAACCTGGAAAAAAAGTGTTCTGTCTCTTTAATAAACATTTAATGGGGTGTCATTTACCAGGTGATGTTACTGACCTTCATGCCATGAAAAGCTTTACCTGCTGATTTCCACACTGTAAGCCACTTTTAAAGGGACAGAATGAGAGTCAGTGTGATGTAGTAGTTAAAATTGGTGAATGCTAATCTGAAGAACCAGGTTCAATTCCCCAGTCCTCCACATGAAGCCTGCTGGGTGACCTTGGACTAGACACAGTTCTCTCAGAACGCTCAAAAATTTCAAAAGTTTCATTCAGATCATGGGTCTGCAACCTGCGACTCTCCAGATGTTCATGGACTACAATTGTAGTCCACGAACATCTGGAGAACCGCAGGTTTCAGACCCCTGATCCAGATGCACAACCCTATGGTGGGTCACACACAGAGCAGCCTGCAGCAGTATATGGAAAGGAGCTGTACATCTCAAAATTTACAGCAAATGAGGCAAGAAGACAGCTGCTATGACATCTTCAGGCATGTAGCTCCCCATCATTTGGTGCTTTGGTTACTATGGAGATACAGGGTCAATGAATGCAAGGCCTGAGCGAGGGGGAACTGTGCCCAGGGCACGTGTGCGCCCTACACCCCCGCCATGCCCCCGCACTGGCGTGTGCCCGGTGTATTGCTCCCCTCGTCCCCTTGACGCTACACCACTGAATGAATGAATGAATGGCAACTTGTCCCTTCTATAATGTAGTGACCTTAATCAGTTTGAATACTGACACTCCATTGCTTTTGTGCAAGGATAGCTTCTTAAACTTTTTTGGCGAAATGACTAACATCTTAGCCTTTTATCTTTTCCCCCCTCAATCATTTCTATTTTAGCAGGCTATAATCATTCCTTTTGGATAATTCACATGCTGGTTGAAACAGGTTTAGAACTAGGGGAAGGGGGGATAATCAAGATTCAGCCCAGCACTTCTGTCAATGTTTGGATGCTTCTATATGGTTTTCAACCTTCAGGTAGGGCGTAGAGATCTCCTGGAATTGCAACTGATCTCCAGACTACAGTGATAAGTTTCCCTGGAGAAACTGGCTGCTTTGGAGGGTGGGCTCTAAGGCATTATAACCTGTTGAGGTCCCTTCCCTCTCCAAACCCAGCCCCCCTGCCTTGGCTCTACCCCCAAAATCTCCAAGTAGGTCACAACCAGGATTTGGTAACTCTGCTCTGCTGTAGGGCTTCTAAACACAGGTGATGACTGCAGATCTCCAAAATTATAATTGGTTTTCAGACTACATGTTACGAAGGGAAAATGACTGCTTTGGAAGGTGGACTCTGATATTATAGCCCACTGAGGTTCCTTCTTTCATCTCCCTTCCCTCAAACCTTGCCCTGCCCAGGCTCCACCCCCAGATCTTCAGGAATTTTCCAATGCAGAGCTGACTACTCTAATCTGCTGTGGGAAAATGTGAAGGAAAGCAATATTTGCCTTATAGGTTAGGCATCATCAATACAGCATGAGCAGGCCGGACATATTTTGGTGGACATCGAAATTAGCACAGCTCCAGAAGCTCCTCACTTCAGAGACTCTGAGTCATGAAACTTTGCTAGCTGTTAACACGTCACTGTTTAATTTTGATCTGGGTTTGAAATTGTATTCCACAAGGCAGCCAGGCATGACTTGGCAACAAAGGAAGTCAAAGGAATAGAGGTTATGGAATAGAGGCTTCCCGGATGATTTTTATTTTTATTTTATTCTGTTTTTATTGATTCAGACCACATCTCATAGGATAGGGCAGGATATAAATTCAATTAATTCAATAAATATCATAATAAATAAATGAATAACATACTAGCAATATTTTTTTTAACTTGCATTATTTGTCATTTTGTTTTCCATTTCCATTTTATAATCCCTCATTCAGCGACTTGGAGGATTTGCTGTCCCCTGAACAGAATTGGATTTTCATGAATTCTTAAAGCATAAACAGATTGCTGAAAAAACCTAGGTATGCTGTAGTTTCTCAGAGCTTCCAAACTCTCTTTTTAAGCAATAGGAGGCTGTCAGTGCCTTTAATAAATTATGAAATATGTTTTCCAAAGAGAACTGTCTGCTTCTGCCTAAGCCTTCAGCCTTTTGGGGAAGTACTAAATACTATCTTTTCCAGAATGTTTTTTAGAAAATTCCAATGAGTGCAATCCAGCCACTCTTTAAGCATCTTGAAGTTTACACAATTAAAATACATTTCACTATTTATTTCACTTATACCCCACCGTTCTTCCCAATGTCACTTACAGTGTATTGTCGAAGGCTTTCACAGCCGGATTAAACTGCTTGTTGTGGGTTGTCCGGGCTGTGTGGCCATGGTCTGGTGGATCTTGTTCCTAACGTATCGCCTGCAATCTGTGGCTGGCATCTTCAGAGGTATATCGCAGAGAGACGTCTGTTACACACTGTGTCCAGTAAGTGTAACAGACTTAACTAAAGCATAGCTACAGTTGCACAATGTGTAACAGACGTCTCTCTGTGATACACCTCTAAAGATGCCAGCCACAGATGCAGGTGAAAAGTTAGGAACAAGATCTACCAGACCATGGCCACACAGCCTGGAAAACCCACAACAACTAGCAACTTATTTATTTCAAGTAATATCTGTATCTTATATAATTTTTTAAAAAATGAATAAATAAAATATTTAAAAAAAAACAACTAGCAACTTACATTGTTTTCATCTCCATTTTATCCCATCAACAACCCTGTGAGCTAGGCGAGGGTGACAATGTGTGACTGGCCTAAAACCATGCATAGAAACATGTGGATTTGAACTTGGGTCTCTCTGTCTTTCTGAGGCCCCTTCCGCACATGCAGAATAATGCACTTTCAGTCCACTTTAACAACTGTTTGCAAGTGGAGTTTGCTATTTCGCACAGCTGCAAAGTGCATTGAAAGTGGATTGAAAGTGTATTATTCTGCATGTGCAGGAGGGGCCTATGTGTTTCCTTAATTCTCCCATTAAAATCAGTGGATCTTTAAAAGTAATTCTGGCTGGTTGTATGTTGTTTTAATAACATTTTTGATGTTTATTAGCATTTTAACATGAACTTGCTATAGTCACGCGGGCTTCAGTTATTCAGTTATTTTGGCGTTGTTTGTATTCTGTCATTATGAGTTTGCTATCTGATTACCTTGAGTGGCTTAATCATTATAACACTTAAGTGTTGCCTGAAGAGTCTAGGATTTTATAAAATGGCATGAATGTTTCTTTAGTGGCTGTGGAAGGTCCCCAGAATGGGATCTGAAAGAAAAGAAGGGCAAAGGAATGTGTGAGAAATAGCAGTACTGGAAGTATTCAGAGAGAAGTGGGTAGATTCTACACAACATTTTTCCCCTCAGGGTGATTATGTTGCCACAGTGATTGCAGCTCTATTTGAACTTGCAACAGATTTCATACAGCACAGGGTAATCCATTGTTTTTATCCATGTTACCTGTGGTTCCCCTTTCACTAAGGTGACCAGATTTTCACCTTTTAAAGCGGGACACCATTGGGGGGTGCACATGCGCACGCACATGCACGCATGCAGCCGCCGGAGTGCACTGCCTTCTGGGGCACTCCCCTGTTTCCCGCCAAAACGGGAGCGCCCCAGAAGGCAGTGTAGCAGCCTCCCGTGCTGCCGCACTGCCTTCTGAAGCGCTCCTGTTTCCCACTCTGTGACAGGGCGGGAAAAGGGGAGTGCCCCAGAAGGCAGTGCGGCAGCCTTCCAAAAATCGGGACATTTTTAAAACCCCACGGGATGCGGGACAAATTAGTCAAAAGCGGGACTGTCCTGCCAAAAGTGGGACGTCTGATCACACTACCTTTCACACCAGAATAGGCTGCCAGTACCGGATTGAGATATTCCTTGGGAGGGGAGTGTTTGAAAAGGGGAAGAACTTCAGCAAAGTATCATGTTGTAGAGGCCATCCTCCAAAGGGTTGCCAACACCAGGAAACTAATCTATTGTAGTTGGGGGGTTGCCAACTCCAGGAGACCAATCTATTGTAGTCAGGACATCAGTTGTAATTCTGGGAGATTTCCAGGCATCACCGTGAGGTTGGCAACCTTTCACCAGAAGTGGATTGCATTGCTGCGGTCACCACTGGCCCCCTCCAATGCTGCTGTCTTGAAGCTGTCATGATGCTTTGACCATCTTTTAAAACTATTGGTCCATACACAGTGCTGCTAAAGAATAATTGATATTACATCTATTTTTGGCCCTTCATATTTGGATAGTGCTACGTCAGAATAATGCAACACTTCAATCCTTGATAATGCTAACTCTTGGAAAGTACTGGGTGTCCCATTGTGGTAATCTACACTGACGATATCTAATCCTTACTGCTTAAGGGAAGGAGGGAGAGCTGTTCAAGAACTTTTCAAAATCTAAAGAGCAAAGACAGATATTTACATTTATTGTCCTAATTAAATTTATTGTCCTAATTAAATTTATCGTTCCCATGTAGTAAGAAGTTAGGATGTTGCCCTAAGGTGAAACAATGAATGTCAGAAAGGATACCAAGGCAGTTCTCTGTGAAAATGGAGAGAAAGAAAATGTTTATTTTATTCAAAAGAAGCCCTATCTTAGCTTAAAATGCAGAAAAAGATCCCAACAGTGCCATGCAGGGAAAGGGGTTTTTTTTAGTTTTTCAAATAGACATGCTCTCCTCTTAGTTACAAAATTAAAAATTCGATTTATACATTTTGGCCATTGGTAGCTGATACACTGGGGTTCCAACAACCTCCTCTAATGGGCTTTAGGAGAATCCAAAGTATCTGGGATCTCCTTATTAAATCAGATGTGAAAAGCAAAAATAGTAACAAGCCAGCAGTGTGTGAACACTTTAAATGTGGCTCATGTTGATGGAAATGAAGTGTTTTGAATATCAAACGAAAACATGAAAAACACCTCCCACATTTTTTTCAACTGCAGCTCAAAAAATGTAATATACGTGATAAAATGTGATTGTGACCTACTTCATATTGGGAAAAACTTCAAGACCCATCAAGATTAGAATTTTGGAACAACACAGATCAGAAATCACATGTTAGAAGCTCCATTAGTACTACACTTTCTGGACATGCACCTGAATCATTAAGATTATTTGTAATACCAAAGTTGAATTTGGAATCTATAAATACTGATTGGACGTGATGTTTGTCACAATTAGAATCTTAATATATACATAGGCTTGGTACCATTTTTCCGGGATGTCTATATGCAAATTGGGATTTTACAGGTTTCCTTTAAGATAGTTAGAGGTCCCAACTGAGTCTAATTATATTGTGAGTATTTGAGAAAGCTAGGGGAAGTCGAATCAAGGATACTGATGAGCTGATAACAAGGAGAACCATAGCATCACCTTGAGGTCTGTAATTAATTATTTACTTGTTTCTCCCTTTAATGATAAATTTTGTATTGAATTGTGTGGCACTATGGATTGTCATTTGTAGTAGGGGCAAGCATAAACCCATGGAAGGCATGTCTGAGGCAAGCAGCTACCCAGAAAATTTGCAAGGCTGCTCTTTAAGGCCATTTCTCAGACAATGTGGGACTGCTATTGCCAATCACTTGTTTATAAAGAAGGACTTCAACGTTACAAGATACGTTATTATTTAGAAACTCTTTGTTTGCCAAACGTTGAGTATTTTGAAGTGAAAGTGTATTGCATGAGAGATTCTACCGTTAAGATATGGCAAAACTACTTTTGAATAAAGGATTAAGTCTTACCTAAACGGGTATTTAATATTTGATTACTGGTGAATACTTGGAAGAATCTGTGATTTGAATTCTTATGATTAGTGGTTCTATTGTTGATGTATAACATCAGTTCCAAAATACACCCATTTCCAGCATGTCAGTCACAAACACAGGAATTAATTCTTCACAGTCAGGTTTTTTTCCTGCTTCTGTGTACTCCTAGCTTTGAAATAGCATTATACAGAATGGAGTTTTTATATGCTGTTTTCCTTAGGTCCATCACAAATAACCTCTCTGCCGCCTTGTAGGAATTCCTCTTTGCCTCCATCTGGTTATAATTAAAGTAACTATTACATAACCAAGGATCTCAGTCTTTTTGAGCCTGTGAGTATAAGAAGGTTCAATCATCCAGGAAGACACTAACGGTCTTTTAAATAAACATATAGTACCTTTATTCATGAGACATGAATAAAGAATACAAGACCTACCAGATTCCTTCATGGCAGTTTCTCCTAAGTAGCGTATCCAGAAACTCAAGAAAAAGCTAAACTGGAATCCAAATTCTAGTATCATAGGACTAATATAATAACACAAAACAGAGTACTGAAAATTACAGTGGGCACTTTTGGAATTCTGAGACAGGATAGTGGGCAATACCACAAAATGGCTGCCACAAGAGGTAGAGCCAAACATAAAACATCAGCAAGTGAGGTTATGCATAACTTCAACAGTAACTCTTCTACATTTCAGGCAGAAGATCTGTTAAACAGGAAGCCTTTTAAAATGAACATATTGTTTAGAAACATTTTCTTGCACACATATTGCATTCCTTTGGGCATGCAGTGACGATCCTTGTGCTGTGGTAGTAACTTCTGCTGAAGCTACAGTTTTTAAAAGGCTGTGCAGCCAACCAAATCTCCAGTGGTCAATCAGAAACCCTACTGGGCTTTATAAAAATACTTAGTAGGCATCCAGTAAGGTGCTGGTGGGTGCTGTGGGCACCCCTAAGTTAGGCCCTTTCCACACACGCACGGAAACGCACCCCCACCGGCATAAATTCTGCCGGTGGAGGCTCGGGGACCTTTCGCATGCTAACATGCGAGCGGCCCCGACTTTCCCCTCAGCCAGAGAGGCAGCTCCGTATGGAGCCACCTCCGGTCACCCCCCTCCACTCACCTTCCCATCCAGCGTCACTCTGGAGGGCTGCAGGGACCCGCCCATGCTGCCCTCCGACCTCCAGGGGTCAGAGGGCAGCGTGGGCAGGGCTCTGCAGCCCTCCAGAGCAACGCTGGACAGGACAGTGAGTGGAGGGGAGGGGGAAAGCAGCGTCTTCCCGCCGGTGCTGTTCATACCACGCCGACGGGAAGACGGTGCTTTGTAGAAACCTCGCTCGTTTAGCAAGGTGAACAGCAGCGGCTTCATGCCGCTCCCGGGCGGCCAGGACGGCAGTGCCTCCTGTGCGAACAGCAGCCCAGGGACGGTGTTTTTGCCATCCCTGGGTCGCTGTATATCGCCCGTGCGGAAAGGGCCTTAGACATTGCAATTCTTCAATTTTCCTCCTACCAAAAGGTGCTTGACCTGGCAGTGAAACCCTTAGAACTTTTTATTCCTTGGTAATGTTACAAAAATGTATGAAGTGCCATCAAGTCACTTCTGACTCATAGTGATCCTATGAATTAATGACCTCCCAAATGTCCTATTGGGCCACTCCCCACTCCCCATAAGCCACGGGGTCACCTCTTTAAAAGACACGAGGAGGATGGACGTTCCCCACGTCACCAGCGCCCACTGCACAGCTGCCCTTAATTTGCCGCTCTCCCACCTCCTTTGTCAGCATGCTGCAAATTAGGAATCCCTCTGAAAAGAGCAACATTTTCAAAACCTCCGCAGGGTGCCGCAGGGGGGTGGGGAACCTCGGCTGTTTACGCGCGGCTGATTCGCTCTGACGTGCAGCTTCCGGCCAATCAGGAAACAGGAACCGCCATTTTGTTTAGGGAGGGTGTCTCCGTCAGAAAGTGCTCGGAATTGAGGATGTTATTGCAATACAACAAGACGCTGTACATTACATTGCTCTGCTTTTTCCTCTTTTTCGAAAGGCTCCACTGTTTTGCAGCTTGGCAAAGCGGGCTGCTGGTTTGCACAGGGTTTGTCGGCGTAAACTCAAACTCGATATTTACTTTCATTTTTCTGCCCAAGCAATTTGCAACAGGTAGTGATGTCAGCATGTGCAGATCGTCTCAAAACAAATGCGCTCAAGCTTATCCGTTAAACGAATCCTTTTCGGTCCAGCCAATCAAAACGGAGCCCCGCCCTCGGCTGGCTGCAACTCCCATGTGTAAATGATGCATTGACGCCAAGTTATCCAGTTTCAAACTCAGAACGCCGGGATTGCCTCTTTGACTCTTAGATGTAGGAACCCCGCTACTCATTTCCTGAATGGAAATGAGTGGGGAAACAAATAGTCTCCCGCGGTTGTCAAAAAAGCTTTCATAACGGAGGCTTTTCTACGAGGGGTCGCTATGGGGTTGCACTCAGACGAGGTAAGTGGGGAGTGGCCCATTGTTAACTGCCTTGCTCAGATCTTGCAAACGCAGGATTATGGCTTCCTTTCTAGAGCCAATGCATCTCAAGTTGGATCTTCCTCTTTTCTTGTTACCTTCAGCTTTTCCTAGCATGACTGTTTTTTGCCACGGATGTTGTCTTCTCATATTGTGACCAAAGTACAAGAACCTCAGTTTAAACATTTTAGCTTCTAGGGAGAGTTCGGGCTTGCCAAAGACATGGCAATATGCTATTTGTAGGTGTTCCTGTTTTAAATGTGATCAACCACTTTGAACATTAGATGAAAAAGCGCACCCGGTTTGGACCCACGAGAGCCGTTCTTGCTATGCAGGGGAGGATTGGAAGCGTCTGCCCACTTCCCCGCTTGATACGGCCAAATGCGGTGGTCATGTGACGGTTCCACCATCACATGACAGGGGAGCCGGAGGCTATAAAAGCCTGTGCCTGGCTCAGCTCGGCCTCTTCACAAGGCCAGGGGCTTACAGATCCACCTCCTAGGGCTATTAGGGTTGTTGCATGCTGTGTTTTAACCTTTATTTGGTCGCAGTCTGGGCGGTTTTTTCGGCATAGGGGCACATCCTTTATTGGGGAGGCAGGCTTGCAGGCCAGGACCCTCCCTGCGCGCGGGGCCTCAATAAGAGGTCTGCGAAGGGTGACGGAGGGCTTGGTGGGCACAGGCCCGGAGGTCAACGTTTGGGCTCCACTACCCCCCGGCAGGAGTGGGGGGGGGTAGTCACAAAATGGACCGTATGCATCCAAGTGGCAACCAGTAACCTCCTGTCCTGGTTCCGTTTATGGGGACGGTGCCGGGCCAGCTGGTTTAAGCTGCCACGAAGGGGCCAGGAGGTGTCAGCTAGTTGGGGCTGTATGCTGTGGCCGGGTTCAGTGGTTCGCTGCTTGGTGGCCAGGATGTGTCCCATATGCTTGCCCAGCTTCCAACTGTTATTATTGGCATTGCTAAGTTATGAAAGTTATCAAATGTTAATAAACCGGTTAAGGCTAAATTTTCATTTCCAAAGAAATAAATATTTCTCTGTGGTTATTGGGTAAAGTGTAATCCGCACATCTGCACACAAAGCACAGTATAAACATTATTGAAGGATTACAAATTAACTCTGGATTGTACAACTTTTGATTCCCCTTGTGTAGCCATCCCATTTAAATAGTAAGACCCCTGCATGAGTTTTTCCAACATGTGCCATGGTACCCAAGGGATATCTTCTCCCTAGGTTTCTGGCATCTTGCCAGAACTGCAATTTGTTTGCAGTTTGCTCAGCACACAAGTGTCTGACGTTGCTTGGAAATTATTCCTTATTTATTGGCTAATTTTTTGGCACACTTGGAAGGTATCAGTTAAAAGTTCTTGCATAGCCCTCACATATATTGCTGTTAATCTATTTTATAATCTCTCTTCAATATAAATAGATAGCTTGGTGATTTACAGTTTCATTCTAGACGGTTTATGAAGATGAGTGACCAGGATGCAGATGTTTGGTTTTCCCCATTGTCTCTGCAAGTAGATTTGTCGCCAGCTGAATTTTTGTCAGGAACACATCTTGCTGTACATAATTTATTTCTTGTTATTACAAATTCTTGTTTACAGTTCTGTGGGAATGCTGTGTTTCCATGAACTGTCTTTCTTATCTTTGCCCACTTTTTGGTAGCTATTTAAAATCTTATTGTACTCCATGCCGTAACACCCAAGCCAGAACAGTACTTCACCCCACCCAAGGATGGGTTTAAATTGGGACATTGAGTCAGTGCCATTAAGTCACTGCTGACTTATGGTGACTCGGTAGTGTTTTCAAGGCAAAAGATGTTTGAAGGTGGTTTGTCCCTTGTCTGCCTCCATGTGGGCTCAGAGGGTTTTAAAAAACTGTGACTAGCCCAAAGTCATCATAAGTTATCATGTGGAAGAGTAGGGAATTGAATCTAGTTCTCCTGATTAGAGTCCACTGCTCTTATCCATTTCAGCAATGGCATAGTGGTTAAGAGCAGGTGTACGCTAATCTAGAGAACCGGGTTTGATTCCCCACTCTGCCACTTGAGCTGTGGAGGCTTATCTGAGGAACTACATTAGCCTGTGTACTCCAACATATGCCAGCTGGGTGACCTTGGGCTAGTCACAGTTCTTCCAAACTGTCTCAGCCCCACCCACCTCACAGGGTGTTTTTTTTGGGGGGGGGAGGAAATGAAATTGTAAGCCCCCTTGAGTCTCCTTCAGGAGAGAAAGGGGGGATATAAATCCAAACTCCTCCTCCTCCTCCTCCTCCTCCTCCTCCTCCTCCTCCTCTTCTACTACTACTACTACTACTACTACTACTACTACTACGCTACACTGGTTCCTTTACTTGTTTTAAACTGTTTTTTTTTTGGTTAAGTCACTGCCAGATGCAAGCCCTCAGTATGTTCATCTCTTTGTTATATTTCTACCATTTTGATCCAAATCAAGTTAAAATGCTATAAAATTACTTCTTTAGTTTCTCCATCAAATCACAGCTGACTTATGGAAACCTCATGAGGTTTCCAAGGCAAGAGACATTTGTAGGTGGTTTACCATTGCCTGCCTCTGAGTCACAACCCTAGTATTTCTTGGAGGTCTCCCATTTATATACTAGCCAGGATCAATGATGAGAATGTGTGACTGGCCCAAGGTCACCCAACAAGTTTCCATGGCCTAAGTGAGGATTCCTAGTCTGACATCTTAACCATACCATCCTGGCAATCCATTTGTTACATCAATCAAGAGTAACTGGAAGTCAAATCTGGGGATAACAAAACTAAACAGCATCAAACCCTCAATCAATCCATACATAAGTTCTGCTAGGCTATAAAAAAACTTTTTCTTAAAAACTGTCATGATAAGTTCCTTTGCGAAGGAGGCATTAAACTTCAGAAGAGCTACTTGTTTGGCTGCACAATTTCTAACTCTAAAATCCAAATTGTTTCACATTTTCACTTTCCATGTAATTCTGTGAAAAGTGGTTGAATTTATAGTCTCCCACTGACTATGCACAATAACAATCCTTTTTGTAAAGTAATTTTCTTTTTGCATTTAAAGTTTTATGGAAATGGTGGTATTAATGCTCTGCAGTGGCATTTGGTTAATTTCCCCAAGTATCTGAATTAGTCAGCTTCTGGGTGGTGAATCACTTGCATTACTTACACTTCAGTTTGGCATGTAAGTGATAAGCAACTCCCTTAAGACTCCATCTGAACACCAAGTTTTAGCTAAATTAAGGATTCTGTAGCTCCTCATTTATGCTGATGTTCTTCCTTCGAATAAGAGCTGATGCATACAGCAGCATGTTGAGGTTGAAGATGTAATGTGGGTGGCACAGTCAAAATAAGAGTTCATCTGAAAAATCCCTGGCTGTATTCTCAACCACAGTGTACCAGAACATAGCACCAACAGGGTGGGGGCACAAAACCCCAGGTGGAGCCGTGGTGGGGGCGTGGACAGGTGGTGCTGCAGTAGGGGTGCGGGGCACACGCGTGCCTTGGGCGCAATTTCCCCTCGCTCCGCCCCTGGAGTGTACTGTTCATTTGGCTCCTGTTAGGATTCCTTTAGATTTGGGGGTCAGGCCTGGGGAGGGGGCAGTTTGGCAGGAGAGGGATCTCAGTATAATACCATGGAGTCCACCCTCCAAAACATGACTTAGAATACTATTCTCTGCTCCTCCATTGTATCCTCACATTTTATCTTGCTGGATTTCTCATTTAAAGAAGGAAGGCAATATATAAATTAATAATTTTAAAAAATAGACTTTGAGATCACAGTGCTACTTTTACTAAATTTAGCAGTGAAGTTGGCTGTAGGATTGCCAACTGTCTGGAGGAAAAAAAAGGCCTGTTCTTTTCATAGAGAGTTAATGAGATGTTATTTCCCAGGTGGTGTTATTTACTTCCATTTTTGAAAAGCATCAGCTGCCCATTTCTGCATGTTAAGCTTCTGTTAAAGGGACAGGACATTTTTTCCCCTGTGGTTGCTTTGGAATTGCCAGAAACTCTTTGGTTTTACTCTACAGTTTCCAGTAATTCTTAGCCCTTACCTATGTCACTTCCAGGTTTTTTTAAAAAAAGGAGATACATGATGCTGCAGCCAGCATCACAGCAACCCTCCATATCCCTGACTGCAGCCCTCCTACAGGTGGCCAGGCACTAGGGTTGCCAGGTCCCTCCTGGCCATCGGGCCAGTGGGGAAGGGTGGTAGGAACCTTACGATGCTTAAATGAGGCATAGTGCCTTTTCCCCACTTACCTTTGCTGCCCTTTGCTGCATGCTACTCTCAGCACACGGCATCTCTGGCACACGCCAGGGCGTCCCCACGACCCCGCGCTCTGCCCGGGGTCATCAAAAGGCACCGTTTTGAGGAGCGCCAGGGATGCTGCGTGCTGAGGGGGCGCGAGAGCAGCAGCATCGGGGTGGCTGCATTGTTGCCGCCCCTGTAGTGGGAAGTGCCGGGGGACCCCGTGCTACTTGAGGAGAGTAGCGCGGGGCTTAAGGTAAGTGGGGAAAGGGCCTAGGTCTCCACATTGCCTGTGTTATGATGTGTCTTCTGGAAGAGGGAGATGCTGTGGTATTTGGGAAAAACTCTATGGTAGAAGCTGTTTTCTCCATAGCGTTTTGCCCAGATACTAGAGTGCTGTCCCTCTTGTTGCCTGTGCAATGATGTCACTTCCTGAAGTGACATTAATATGTTGGCAACTTCAAGGCCTAGGCTTCATTTTAAACCTGGTAAGACAACTGCAAGCTAGCTGGACAGCACCAGGGGAGGGGGCCCAAAGGGGAGTTCAGGCAACCCTAACAGACCACATGGTGGGGGTCTGGCAATCCTGCCTGGCAACCCTAGAGAGCAGTCCTAATCAGGTCTAACCGATGTCTGTTTGATGCAGCTTATTTTCAGGAAAGTATTCAGATTGCCCTGAAAATCACCAAACCCTCACCTTCATTACACAATGCTGAGTATGACTAGTCCAAATAATATATTATCTCTTTACCCTATGTATTTTTTCAGGCCTGAAAAGCTATGAAATTGGTACTTGAGCTGGATTTAAATACAACCCACCAAAACCACAGTTTCCAAAATTTAATTTCAGAACAAGCCCATGCCAGAATAAAGAGCTCATGGTGATGTTACTGTGTCTATAAATAAGAGATGAATAATCTTCTTCACACACACTGAGAGACCACCAGCTCATAATTTGCATTTAATCATACATGAACTGAATTTCTGTGTTACTGAATATCCTACTGTGTTGATAAACATTATCATGAGACCCCTTAATTGACAAACCAAACATTAAAATGCTGTCTGCAAACAAACTTCCCAGGATAATGACCACCACTCTATAAAAAATAAAAAAATACATATGCACTTAACTTCATCAGCTAAATGCTTAACTCTTAATTTGCACATTGCAGATTATCAAGTTAAAGAGAAAATTATGGTAGCCCTTAATAGAAATACAGGCCCCCAAATCCTGGTTCCTCTTCTTCCTAATCCATACAAGCCATTCTCCTAACTCTTTCCCTATCAGGTGCTGTACAAGTTAGTTTTATGATTCTGGGGCAACTGTGGTTCATGAAAACATGCAAACAATCAGAAAAGCACATTATGCAATCTTCAGTTCCAGTTACCATAACCAACAACCTCCTGCTCCTGCTAAACTACTCTACAAAGAGAAAATGAAGTCTGTGCTTTCATGAGCATTTTTGTTCCTGTTACCAACTCTCCCAACCCCACAAATTTCAGTTTCCCCATACCGTGGGATGGGTGTCAAATAGGATTGCCAACTCTGGGTTGGGAAATTCCTGGAGATTTGGTGGTAGAGCCTGGGGAGAGTTTGGGAAGAGGAGAAATCTCAGCAGAGTACAATACCACAGAATCCCACCTCCAAAGCAGCCATTTCCTCCAGGGCAATTGATCTCTGTAGTCGGAAGAACAGTAATAATACATGGAGGCTGGCAGCCCTACTATAGATTCTAGGTGAAATCCTTCTTCAAATTTCCCCCTCCACTGGAGCCACCCCCAAATCTCCAGGAATTTCCCAGGCCAGAGTTGGAAACCAAAATACAGAAACATATTCGCCCTATGCCTTGCAAGCTGGCTGACTTCTTCCCATAATCTCCTGTGCTGCTGACAGTGTCCCCCCACCCACACACATACCTTAAGCCCTAGGTGTCAAACTCGTGGCCCTCCAGATGTTATGGTCTACAGTTCCCATCATCCCCTGCCAGCATGATGCTGGCAGGGGATGATGGGAGCTGTAGTCCATAACATCTGGAGGGCCACGAGTTTAACACCTGTGCCTTAAGCCATTCCCAGTCTGGTTTCAAATACAGCAAGAGAGAGAAACTATTCTTAGCAAACTCTAGAGTAGCATTTTGAGTTGGGGGTGGGGCTTGTTTACTTGTTTACTGACTTCTGATGTTCTTTCTATGCACTGCTAGTGCTTCTTCAATTCTAAATAAATACTGGGCAGCCCAATCAGACGTGGGGTGGTGGTAGTGGTGGTGGTGAACTGGGTTACAGAAGTGGCTGTTAGATTTCGTTTAGAGTCATGGATATGCCCAGTAGTGTGTGTGACTGCAGTTTATAGAAAGTTCTCCAGAGACATAAATGTAAAAGGTAAAACTTACATTTATTCAATCATCTTCAGTTCACAACTTTGTTCCAAGAAAAGGTAGATAGAAAGAACCCTATCTAAAGAGATTACTTTCCCTATGACAAGTGGGCACAACTAACGCGCCATCACGTGTGTGGAAGTGAGTGGATGCTGCAGTGGCAAAGGCCCCACTGAGCAGGCTGCCATTGACCATGCGCTCAGTTCAAAGGCTAGAGCAGAAGTGAGGCTAGCATGGGGAAGAAAGGAAGTTAGTGGGCGGTCTCCTGGCCCAGACAAGGAGGGCAAACAAGAGAGGCAACATCACAGAGTGAGATACACAGCACCCCCCAGTGTCCAGGCATGCAGAAGTCGCTTATTCCAACAGTGGCATGGGCTTGCACTGGTGTGTTTGCCCACCCCGTTAACATAAGGATCACCTATTCCAGTAGAACGAGCAAACACTTTAGCATATGAGTGCTGTATAACTCCGCAGCACCCAAATCTGGAAGTGCCTGCTGTCCAGAAGCTACACTGGCATAGGAGAGCATACCAATACAGCACAGGACAGGCTGTGAGCATTTTGGGTGGTGGAGCCAACTTTAGTTTCAGCCCAGGAACTCTCCCCTCCTTGGCAGAGAGTAAAAGCAAAGCGTAGGTTGTCATAATACCAGCTTCTGTTAACAGTAAAGGTAGTCCCCTGTGGAAGCACTGGGTCATTACTAACCTATGGAGTGACATCACATCATGTTGTTTACTGGGCAGACTATGTTTATGGGGTGGTTTGCCATTGCCTTCCCCAGTGGTCTACACTTTACCCCAGAAAGCTGGGTACTCATTTTACAGACCTCAGGAGGATGGAAGGCTAAGTCAAGTTTGAGCCATCAGCCTGAAATGAACTGTCAGTATCAAACTGAGGTCGTGAGGAGAATTTTAACTGCAGATTACCATTCTGTACCACAAGGCTCTTACCAGATTCTGAACTGTGAATGGTATCAAATCAGAAAGTTTTCAATCTCAGTAGAACTTGCAAAGACCTGTTTATTTGTATTTTCCTTAGATCTGTATCTTTTAATGATGTCCTTTTGTGCACTTACTGTTTACGGCAAGGCTGTATGCTTCACAGTGGGGTTTTCCTGCAGTTTTCTGTTCCAAAGGGAAGTCTCCTGCTGTGAAGGGTCTTTAGACAAGCTGAACCAGTCTATCATTTTGTCCACCTGCTACTGCCCCATTGGAGACTCCCTTTTGGTGCCTCTTTTTTTTTTTGGGGGGGGGGGGGGGAATCTCCTATCTTTGGTCTAGCATTATTTCACTGGATTAAAGATAGCTTGATAAATTTTTACTGCCAGTGTTTTAAAAAGCTCTTCAGATCACTCTTAATGTAATGGTGGAACTACTTCCCTTCCACTGCTTCCTTGTTTCCATTGCCTGTCACCTTTTTTGTTTGTTTGCTGATTTCTCTTTGCTGACTTTTCTTTTCTTTTGTTTGTTTTTACTTCTGCATTAACTGTACCAGCACAGTCTGTTGCTTCATCAGTCGACATTTAGACCATCTCCTTCACTTTCCCTGCAAAGGCAGAGGGAAAAGTCATACTTTCCCTGCTTTCAGCAGTCACAGAGATTCTCTCATCTGTGGGGTGGTGAGTTTGGGAGGAGGAAAAACATGTGCACAGTTCATAATCTGATCCAAAGATAATATACACTGGGGTGCTATGTGGTTTCCGAGCTGTATGGCCGTGTCAGAAGATGCCAGCCACAGATGCAGGCAAAATGTCAGGAGAGAATGCTGCTAAAACACAGCCACACAGCCCGGAAACCACACAGCACCCCAGCCATTCCAGCCGTGAAAGCCTTCAGCAATATATAATATACATTCTTTGCAGAGCAGCCCACAAGTACACCAATAGCCTAGGATAGCTATTTTCGATGTATGTGCTGTAGTTTAATCTTCAGTAATAAAGCTTCTTTTTTGTTTAAAAAAGCAAATTGTTACTCAAATCCTTCCCACACACTGAAGATGTCTCTTACAAGCTGAGGACATGCACACATGGAGGAAGCTGATGTAATTTGAAGTTCTGCTGTTTGTATTTGCTCAGGGGCAGCCAGGGTTCCTCAAGGCACTAGTTATGTGAGAGGCTGGATTTTATACTTTGTAGTGGTAGTAAGGAAGAAGAAGCATGCTTTTACATGCAGACAAATAGACAGTACAAATGTGAGAATACTCAAATCCAGAATGGAACTGTGCTAAGGAGAACATGAATTTGAGGAATTTAGGGACCCATTTTTTCAAGACATATGAATACAGCCCAAATCATCATGTATGTTGTTTATTCTGCTGGGGTAAGTGCCCAGGAAGGGTGAATCTGCCAGTATGGCAGCATGCCGCTCCCAAAAGTGGATTCACACACACACACCCTGTCCGGGAGCGGCAAGCCCCCCCCTCCCGGACTTACCGCCGCCGCTGGCCACGGACTCGATGGCCGCCTCGCCCGATGCCTCCCCAGCGGCTGGATTGGGCGGCCGAAGGCTTCGGGCGGCGGCAGACAGTCAGGGCAGGAGAGCCCTCCGGCGGCGCGCCGCTGGACGCTCCGGCGGGCTCCGGCCCGCCCACCGTACTAAGCCTCCATGCGGCCAGTCCTGGCTCGGAGGGGGAGGCAGCGACCGGGGACGGCCGGACGGGCTCGCCCCGGCGACGAGGGAGCGATGCCCCGCAGCGCTTCGGCGCTGCCGCCGAGGGACTTGCTGGCTGGCCGCTCCCCAGGAGGGAGCCTCGCGGGACTTTCGCGGCTCGGCCCACCGACGGCGCCGGCGATGCGGCCCTCCCGGGCTCGTCCGGCATGACAGGGCGGGCCCAGAGGTCTGGAGGAAGGCGGAGCCGGCAAGGAGAGGGCCCTTTAAGGAGCGTGGGCGAGGGGATAAAAGGAGAAGAACAGCAGCAGCTGGGAGAGTTGTGGGACAGGAGGCAGAAGGAAGGGTGTGCAGAGAGGGGCTGGGGAGCGGAAGGAGAAGGAGAGGTTGGGAAGGGCCAGCTGAGGGACAGGAGGGGAGTGGGGGAGGCCTGTGGAGAGAACAGGCCCCCCAGTTCTGTGACAGGGAGACTTGTGGAGCAAACAAGCTCCCTCGGGGAAACAAAGGGGAGTCCTGTGGGAGGAACAGGCTCTCCAAGGGGAACTGTGTGGAGAGGCCAGGCGGGCCCTGAGGGGGTTTAGGCCCCACTGTTTGACCACCCCTCCCTAGAACAGGGGTGAGGCCGGGAACAAGAACCCCGGGTAGGGTTTGGAGGGAAGGCATCAGGGCTCCCCCGCGGTACTCTGGAGGGGGACCCTGACACACCCTTTGGATGGAGCTCTTACTGTTCTAAATATTAAATATGCAAAATACAACAGAAATCCAATTAGCTCCCTCCTCAAGAAACATCCCATTACTGCAACTAACAATAATGTGAGAAATGTGGAAAATTCATTAGGCTATACCTTCACAACAGAAAAACCATCCAGAAAATAGAACAGAAATAGCCATGTTCTACATATTCAAGAAAACTTTTTAAAGATACATTGGCAATTTTACAACAAAACTCCATTAGCTTTAAAGCAGAAGAATTCCACCTGTCTCTAAGTAGCACCTTTATTTATGGGGAAATTATACACACTTTGTAAATTAAAGCTGTATTATACTTGCAGTCTTAAGTATGCAATAGACCAATACTCCTACAGTGCTAATCCAATTGTTAGTCAGTTGGATTCCTGTGGAATAATTATTTACTAGTGATAGATCTTTCCATTGATAGGTAGCTGAGGTTTACTGAGTTACCATAGGCAATCAGACAGTATTAGAGGCAATTGATTGTAATGTGCTGAGAGCATAGTGTATAGTAGTCATTAAGAGAAGGATCTAACCATTAAAAGCTCAGTAGTTTAAATCTTGTAAACTAATCAGGTGGGTGAGCAATTATATCTCGCCCAATGTGAAAAAGAAACCTTGTGCAACTGGGACAAAAATATTCACAGCCTATGAGATATGCCAGGAACAGACTGGAAAGGGCAATAGCTTAGCTACCATGGGGCGTGGCAGGGACAGACGCCCCAGGCGGACGCCATTGGGATCACATGGAAAATTGCCCCCACACCTCTCCTCCTTCTCCCCTTGCCCTTGCTGGGTGTCCCTGCCTCATTCTGCCAGGACTGGTGGAGGCCACTGCACGCACCCCTGCCTCACCCCGGCCCACCAGGCCATGCCACCGGCTAAGGTAAGTAATGGGGAGGGTGCAGGGGGAAAGCATAGGGGGCCCATGGGGGGGACTCAGATTCTGCCCTGGGCACCATTTTCCCTAGCTACACTCCTGGGTTAGGGGAAATGATCCTTCAGAGCAAGCCAAGATGAGTGGTTACTACAATGTTTAGCACACCAACAGTGGGCATTTACTCCCCCATTGTTTCTTTTCCAAAACTTGGTAGCTGTGCAAGAGGTGACAGTTGCTGAGCTGGCACAGGTTGCCGCTGATGATGAAAGGTCCGAGTCACTTGGTCCCTGAGGCCTTGACAGTGGCCCTGGAATTTCACCGGCCTTTTCCCTGGCTAACAGTGGCCTTCTAGGGCAACAAGTTAAATGGCCAGTCTGCCCCAGACTGCTTTATGTTTTGCATCCATGGGGGAAATACCATGGGAGAATGGTGAAGTGGTGGGGAGGGTAAACTCCTCCTAACTGTGCTCTCCATGCTACTGTTAGGAGTCAAAGCTGCTTGGGAGCTCAAATATTGTCTAGTTTGAGCATTTGAATATTGTCTAGTTTGAGCATTGATATCACTGAAGTTTCTGAGGTAGGTTGCTGGATTTATGAGCTTGGTCTCTCTATTTCCTGCTTGACTTAACATGCACACCTAACTAAATCTTGCCTGTGGAGCAAGTCAGCAGTGTGATATGGCAGCCAAGAAAGCCAATGCAATTCTGGGATGCACCAGTAAGAGTACAGTGTCTAGATGGAGGGAAGTAATTGTACCACTCTACTCTGCATTCGTCAGACCTCCCCTAGAGTACTTTGATCAGTTCTGGGCACCACAATTTAAGAAGGCTATTGACAAGCTGGAACATGTCCAGAGCAACCAAAATGGTAAAAGGTCTGGAATTCGTGCCCTATGAAGAGAGACTTAGGCCGTTTATGCACGGCCCAACATACGCACGGCTCTGGCGTAAAAACGCCGCCCCAGGCCGCCGTTTATATTGCCGCTAAGGCAAATGCAGCAGCGGGCGACCTGAATGCTTCCTTCGGGCGGCTCCTCAGGTCGCTTCTAAAACAACAACCCTTTAAAGGGTTGTACAGTTAGAGGGAGCGCCTCCTGCGAACGCGGCTGGAGAATGCCAGCCTTCCTCCATCTACCGGTAGCCTTCGAAACAGCACAGAGTTCCGCTTCGCTTCACTGTCCCTCCCACCTCCAGGGGTCGGAGGGCAGCGCGGGCGGGCGGCGACGCCCGCATGGCTGCAGTAGATACTGTAAGTGGGAGGAGAGGAACAGGCGTACTCTGCCTTCTCTGCCGTTCGGCCTCTGCTCGGGCAGACGCCTCGCGAATTGCCTCACCGCTAAACTCTCACCGGGCATGCACTGGAGGCCGCGGCATAAACGGGCCTTAGGCCGTTATACTACGGCCCCAAATCACGACGGCCTGGGAGTATTAAGCCCCAGGCGCCGTTACCCACAGGCGCCGCTGCAATGCAGCAGCGGCGACCTATGCGCTTCCCTCCCGCGGGGCGGCCTCCAGGCAGCCTAAACAACAACCCTTTAAAGGGTTGTTGTTGGGAAGCGTCTTCCCCTCTGTGGTCGCGAACAGCGCCGCGTGTATTCCCTCCTCCCTCCATACCGTGTCCTTCTGCATTAGGTCTGCGAGGCGTGCTTGGCCCATACACTGTCCCTCCGACCTCCAGGGTCGGAGGGCGATGTTGATTCTGGCACGCCAACGGCAGCGTCTGGCAAATGAAAGCGACTCGTCTTGAATTACGCCTGTATCTACCGACCTCCGCCTGCTCGCCGCTTCCGTGCGAGCGAATCCTGCCTTGTGAAACTCACAAGCGGCGTGGGAAGCGACTGGAGGCCATAGCGACATGGCCGCTTATGCACGGCCCAAATACGCACGGCCTGGCGTAAAAACGCCGCCCCAGGCCGCCGTTTATATTGCTGCTGCAAATGCAGCAGCGGCGACCTGAACGCGCTTCGGGCGGCTCCTCAGGTCGCTTTCTAAACAACAACCCTTAAAGGGTTGTTGAGGGAGCGCCTTCTGCGCTGGTGCGTAACCGGCCAGCAGGGAAGAATGCCAGCCTTCCTCCATCTACCGTAGCCCGAAACAGAAAGCCCCGCTTCACTGTCCCTCCCACCTCCAGGGGTCGGAGGGCAGCGCGGGCGGGCTGCGACGCTCGCAGGCTACCTGGTAATACTGCGGCGGGAGGGAGGAACAGGCGGCTCCGGCGGCGTCGCCTGCCTTCTCTGCCGTGTCTCTTCGGCCTCTGCTCGGGCAGACGCCTCGCGCGAAGAAAGCCTTTCGTCACCACGCCGCGAAACTCTCACGCTTGGTTTTACTCGGAGCGGGTATGTCCGCCCTCAGAGCTGGGGATGGCATGATAGCCATGTTTAAATATTTGAATGGATGTCATGTCAAAGAGGGAGCAAGCTTGTTTTCTGATGCCTCAGAGACTAGGACACGAAGTAATGGATTCAAGGTGCAGGAAAAGAGATTCCATCTAAACATTAGGAAGAACTTTCTGTCTGTCAGGGCTGTTCAAAAGTTGAATTCACTGCCTCAGAGAGTGATAGAGTCTCCTTCTTTGGAGGTTTTTAAACAGAGACTGAATGAGCATATGTCGGGAGTGCTTTGGTTGTGTGTTCCTGCATGGCAGGGGGTTGAACTTGATGGCCCTTCCAGCTCTGTGATTCTATGAAAGGAATAACTGAGAAAGGAGAAACTGAACAAATCTAACAGTTCTAAGAGGTCTCTTTCCCATGTATGTTAGCTCTGCTTTTCATAGATATAAATAATCACAGAAGGTGGGAGACGAGAGATGCCTCCCTGATACATTTATTTTGGCTGACACTGGGGCTCCCTCAAGGAATTACAACAGCATGTGAGCAAAGCTACATTCCAAAATAGACCTGAGCTTTTGCAGGAATTCTAAAGGAATGTAGGCCAACAATTGCAAGTTTTTCCATCAGCATTTCTTTCTTAAGGGGGAAGTGGTTCTGTCTCAGAAAGACCCTTTCCATTCAGGTTTTTTTTTTTGCTTTCAGTCCTCCAATAGAGCAGATGTAGCCAATGGCAACAGGGGCAGCTGTCCCAGGCCCCACTCATGAAGGGGTTCTGATCACGCACAGTATCACCCCCTGAAGAAGAGAGGAAAGAAGAGCAGAATGTTGTTGCCACTTGCACTCATCCCATCCGGGACTCAAGCAGCTGTCTTCTGGTAGTGACTCCCATCCACCTCGCATGGAGTGAATGCCACCCTTGTTTGGGCCTGTGGCGAAACGGGCTTGCTTTTGGCTGGCAGGCCCTATTTCACACTCTGCACACCCCCAGGAGTTACTGACTTTTCCTGGGGAGGGCTAATTTTCTCTTTGGGTATGCTGCCACCACCTGATCAGTTGAGGACTGCCTGCTGGGGAAGATCAGGATTTCCCAGCTTCCTTTCAACTACCGAGGCCTGCCTCAGTTTCCCCTGGTTCCCCTCTCCTGGGTTCCCACAGGGTAGACTGGAGATCCTGGAGGAAAAAGCTGCTCAGCCTTCCTCTACCTCTGTTTAACTAAGCGTCCAAGACAGTAGGGCATAAGTGGGTACAAGAGAACTTTCCTCCACAGCTAAGGTTTAAAAAAAGTATTTATTAAAAAAAGAAATGATTACCACTTATGTTTTGCTTTACACAGATTTAGCAAGGGTTACAAAAAATAAAAGGATAAAGCATAAATCCTCTTTTCCCTATCGCTAATACATACCCTGGCTAAAGATGGTAGAAAGCTTAGGGTGGGTCCTTAAAGTTTAAAATGTTGCCGGTGGCAAAAGGGCTCCACATTGGCTGAGCCTTGGTCCAGAAAATGGATGCCACCTTCCCAGTTCAGACCCAAGAGCTCTCCCCTCCAGAGAGACCCTGAGCCAAGAGACCTGGCCCCTCTCTTCCCCTCAATTTATCAGATCCCAGACCCACCCCTCCTTTGACCAGGTCAGGCTGGGTCAAGATATCATTCCCCCTAGGTCCAGGTAGCATTTCCTGATGTATCTCTGGGATTTCATAGTCCTCCAAATCTGGTACCTGGATTTAGGAGAAGGAGAGGGATGAAAAAAAGAAACAGAGAGAGTGGGAAGAGACCATTTCTCCCTGTGGCAACGGCCAGCCACGGCAGGCCCTATTTCACATCTCTCTCTGCACACCCCCCCAGGAGTTACTGACTTTCCTGGGGAGGGCTAATTTTCTCTTTGGGTATGCTGCCACCACCTGGACTGCCGAGGACTGCCTGCTGGGGAAGATCTAGGATTTCCCAGCTTCCTTTCCAACTGGTATCGAGGCTCCCTGGCCTCAGTTTCCCCTTGGTTCCCTCCCAGTCTACAGGGTAGACTGGAGATCCTGGAGGAAAAGCTGCTCAGCCTTCCTCTACCTCCTCCTGTTTAACTAGCTGTTCCAAGACAGTAGGGCATAAGTGGTACAGAGAACTTTCCTCCACAGCTAAGGTTTTAAAAGTACGCATAAAAAAGAAAATGATTACCATATGTTTTAGCACACACCAGATTTTAGCAAGGGTTACAAAAATAAAAGGAGATAAAACGCAAACTCCTCTTTTCCTATCATCAATACTATACCCTGGCTGGGGCATGGTAGGAAAGCAGGGTAGGTCCTTAAAGTTTAAAATGTTGCCATTGGCAAAGAGCTCACATTACCTGGCTGGAGCACATGGTCCAGAAATGGATGCCACCTTCCCCTAGTTCAGGCAAGAGCTCTGCTCCTCCAGAGAGCATCCTGAGCCAAGAGACCTCTCTCTCTCTTCCCCCCCCCCCTCAATTTATCAGATCCCAGACCCCACCCTCCTTTGACCAGGTCAGGCTGGGTCAAGATATCATTTCCCCCTAGGTCAGGTAGCATTTCCTGATGTATCTCTGGGATTTCATAGTCCTCCAAATCTCTGGTACCTGGTTGGAGAAGGAGAGGATGAAAGAAAAAGGAAACAGAAGGGGGGCGGGAAGGAGCCATTTCTCCACAGGGCCCAGTGGGAATGGGATGACAGTGACTCTGCGGGCCCATCACTGACTTTTTCACAGGGCCCAAATCTCTGAGGATGCCTCAGCCTTCTTGTCCCAGTTGCATTTCCAGAATGAGAGATTATGTTTGAAGAGCTCCTGCTTCAAAATTTTTCTTCCTTTTCTGCATTGTTACTAACACACAGCATTAAAAAAAACCCTCAAGGTCAGTCTGTGATTAATATCTGCGGTATGTACCATTCCCTGGATGCACAATGACATTATGTAAAGGTAGGTTTGAATCGATACTCTGTGTATCTCAAGAAATGGTGGAGACATTTCTTTTAGTCCTACATAAGGCATTTACAAAACAATCAGCAACACAGGGAATAAATGATCTTCCTGTTTTGCATTCTATTACGTATCTTAACATAAGTTCAACATTATTAATGCAGTACCAGTCTTCACATTTTGGCAATTAGTGGCTTACAATATTTAATCAGAGAAAGAGCTTCACTGGCAGGAAGAAGTGAAGAAGATCTTGTTGCCAGCAGCTGGAGTTCTGTCTGAGCTAATTTTGTCTATCTCTCACCGCAGGTAACTACAAAGCTTCGGTGTGTCCAGAGGTGCAATATGCTTATGGCTTGCAGTCATTGGTTTGGAAGAATATATCTGCTGAATCTTGGCCAACCCAAGACATATTCTTGTTTTGTCTGTTTGGCTTGTTTAGATTGTATTTTTCTTTTGTTGTTGAAAATTACTTTGGGACCCTCTTTGGGACCCTCTAGGATAAAAATTTTGTTATAAATGCTATAAACTCCATAAATACTCCACAAGGAACTGTTTGGTAAGCATGACCTTGTTTCCCTTCCATTTTAACAGCAAAGGTTCTTATTGAAAGGTAACGATCAAATCTTTCCTCTCCTTGCCCTGAAATACTCTGTATTTCTTACTGTCATGTCACTTACCCAGACAGAGCACCTCAGGTGTATGGTGCACATCAGCTTGAAAAGGCGCAAAAGATTATATCTATGTTCTACTTTCTATTGGCCCCTACCAAAGTATAGTAGCGGCTGACTATCAGTCACTACTGCAACAGTTAGACAGAACAGGGAAAAATGCACATAAGGGGGGGACCAATCCTAAAGTCTCTCCCAATTGAACCACTAGAGTGGACCTGATTGAGTAGGAAAGAGTTCCTCCCCCTTCCTTGGGTCTTAGCCTGTAAATTACAGCCTGTGGTTTTGGGCCATCAGATTATCTTGTTTACTTGGGGGGGGGGGGTGTATTGTTGTTTATACTGTATTTGTAAATTTGTTTACGGTATATTTTTGTAAGCTGCTTTGGCTGATTGAGGAGAAAAGCAGGTTAAAAATATAATGAATAAATAACATGGCTGCAAAATGTTACCTCTCGTGAATTCAATTGCTAGTTTTACCCAGTTCTCCCCCTGTCTCCCAAAGACTGGAAACTGTACCATTTATTCCATGTTGCTTCATTTTCGAAGACTTCACAATAGGTTCTGGCTTCCTTAGTGTTTGTAATTACATACTATAGCAGAGTAGGCAGAATGGGCATGAACAACATTGTATTATATACCAATCCTTAGATGAATTGCAGTGACAGTTTGTAAGATAATCACAAATTGTAGAGAATGTAGATGTCTGTTACTTTGTCAGTAGTGCCATATTCACTTCTACAATACCAACCAATACTAAACTCCTATAAAAATTTAAATTACAAATGCTCCTCAGGCACATTTAAAGCCATGATATTAAGAAACTTAGTACTTTCTGTATCCTTTTATGGGAAGAAAAATGCTTTTGTTCTGAGACAGTAATGCATCAGATGAAGAATGAACTATTCTTCAATGATGAACTATTCTTCAACTATGTCTCAATGACAACCCTGCATTTTTTCCAGTATAAATACTGACTTTTTATTACTATGAGCAATCTGAGGATTCTCTGTATGGGGGTCCTTGTCCACTGAGATCAATATTGAACATTCAGTTGTAATCGCAAACTTCTTATTTTCCCTGTTCAGGAGTTGAAAATGTGGTCCCTTCTACAATCTCATAGAATATTAATCATGCTTCAATGGATTTTTATTTCAGTGGCCAGAAATGTGCTTTCTTGTTTGGAAATATCTACTGTCAGTCCCACACCAACTTCCACTTAGAATCATAGAAACACAGAGACCTTAAGGGCCATCAAGTCCAACCCCCTGCGATGCAGGAACACACAATCAAAGAACTCGTGACAGATAGCCATCCAGCCTCTCTTTAAAAACCTTCAAAGAAGGAGACTCCACTACATTATGAGGTAGTGCATTCCACTGTCGAACAGCCCTTTCTGTCGTGAAGTTTTTCCTGATGTTTAGGTGGAATTTCTTGTCCTTTACCTTAAACCCATTACTCCTGGTCCTAGTCTCTGGGGCCGTTTCCACACGGCTGAGGCAGCGGCTGTCCATCGGCTTAAAGTAAGCCAGTGGAGTGTCAGGAACCACTCGCATGGTTCCACGTGGGCAGTCCTGACACCGCTGCTGCCTGCAGGGGCGGCTCCGCACAGAGCCGCTCAGGGTGTGTGCAAGGGACTTACCTTGCCTTCCTGTGTAGTTCAGGACAACTGAAAAGACATGCTCATGCTGCCCTCCGACCCAAGGGCAGCGTGGGCATGTCTTTTCAGCCATCCCAAGCTGCACAGGAAGGCAAGGTAAGTCCCTTGCACACACCAGAGGGGCCAAAAGCCGCGCCCTCACACCGGCGCGGTTGCACACCACTGGCAGGAAGACGCCGCTTTTGGAAAACCTCGTTCAATGAGCAAGGTTTAAAATCAGTGTCTTCACACCACTTGGGGGCAGTGAGGCCGGTGCTGCTGCAATGCAGCAGCGTCAGCTGTGCGAACAGCTCCCCAGGGATGGCGTTTTTGCTGTCCATGGGGTGCTGTTTACCACCCGTGCGGTAAACAAGCTTGCTCCCTCACCAACATGACATCTCTTCAAATATCTAGACATGGCTATCATGTCACCTCTTAACCTTCTCTTCACCAAACTAAACATGCCCAGCTCCCTAAGTCTCTCCTCGTAGGTAGGGCATGGATTCCAGACCTTTTACCATTTTGGTTGCATTTTTCTGCTGGTGCCAAATACTTATCTTCATATTGATGGATAGGTAATTACTGGGATACATTCATGCAGCCTTAACCTGTATATTCATGTATATTTAACCTGGACCAGGTTAAATAGAGTAAGTGGGGTGGTAATGTATAACCCAATCTTGTCAGATCTCAGACAGCAAACAGGCTTAGTGCCTGGATAGAAGACCACCAAAGAGGTCTGTGCAGGGAATGGCAAATCAGCCCTGCTTAATCATTTGCTTTCAAAATCTATGGGGCTGCTGTTGGTTAGGTGCAACCTGAGGGCACATTACACACACAAGTTAGATAGAAATGAATTATTACTTAAATTTATTATTATTATTATTATACAAAACAGTTACACACAGCAAGCAAGATCAATATGCTGGATTTTGTATTACATCACACGTCGGACACTTCCCAAGCATCTAGGACTGTGTGATGTATCGACGAATAATGCGTGCAGAGCCAAGTAGGGTGGCCTTTTGCAGCTGACATATGGTGATTTTGTCAGCGCCAATTGTTTTTAAGTGCCGTTCAAGATCTTTAGGCACTGCACCCAGTGTGCCGATCACCACTGGGACCACCTTTACTGGTTTGTGCCAGAGTCTTTGTAGTTCAATCCTTAAATCCTCGTATCGTGTAAGTTTTTCCAGTTGCTTCTCATCAATCCTGCTGTCACCAGGAATTGCAACATCAACTATCCACACTTTCTTTTTTTCCACAGGAGTATTTTTTTCCACGTGAGGTCAGGAGTATTGTGTTCCAAAACTTTGTCAGTCTGAATTCGGAAGTCCCAGAGTAGTTTTACGTGTTCATTTTCAGTGACCTTTTCAGGTTTGTGATTCCACCAGTTCTTTGTCACAGGCAGATGGTAGTTGTGGCACAAGTTCCAGTGAATCATCTGAGCAACAGTATTATGCCTCTGCTTGTAGTCCCTGCCTGGCGCCGCATCTTCCTTGCAGCAGCTAAGTATGTGATCTATTGTTTCGGCTCATCGCTTCCTTTGCAGAGTCTGTGCACTTCTGGGATCTGTAGTTGACTTTTCAATTCTGGCTTTGATGTATGCGCTTGTCTCGAATTGCTTGTTCTTGGGCTGCAAGAATCAAGCTCTCAGTCTCCTTTTTTCAAAGAAGTTCCATTTGGCGTGAGCTACACAACCAGTGCTTTTTCCTTGTCAATTTTGTCCTCAATTTTTTCTAGGAACTGTCCATGGAGAGCCTTCTTTTGCCAGTTTTCTCTCTTCTGCTTTTACGGCAGTGTATTTTCACGGTATTCACTCTTTTGTCTTTTGCACTTTTGAGCAGTTTTCTGCTGTTGACTTCCCATCAATGTTGGTTCTTCACTGTTTTTTCACATAATCTGCCAGTGCATGTTTCTCTTCTTTCCACCGGGCTCTGTTTCCACTTGCAGAAGCCCTCTACCCCTCCTGATTTTCTGGGTAGGTAAAGCCTTGTCGTAACATCACTACTGGCTGGTGTAATGAGTAGTGGGATTTAATGTCATCAGTTTTCTTGTTTTCTGTCCAGATCATCCAGCTCTGCTTAAGCGCCCAGTTCACAATTCCAGCAGTTATTATCCTTTGATGAGACGGGTATGGTCCAGGTGTTGATGAGCCTTGATGCGTACCTTCCCGCCGTTTAATTTGCTCTTCAAAATTTTTTTCTTGACCCTTTGGACATATTCTCTGCTGACCACATTTTTCACATGTAATCCATGCTTGATGGTTGTCCAGCTGTAGTATTCCCAGGTATTTATAGGATTCAGGTTGATTGCACTTTTATGGTTTTTCCATTAGGCATCTCTATGCCCTTACTGTCAGTAATGTTTTCCCTTTCTTCAATGCCACTGTGGCGCATTTGTCCAAGCCGAACTCCATACCTAATGTCATTGCTGAAGATTCTGACTGTGTTGGTCAGTGATCTGAATTTCTAGTTTCTGGGATTTTCCATAAAGCTTTTAGGATCATCCATGTACAGCAAAGTGGGGAGATTTTTTGGTGAATTTCTTTGCAGTTTTGATAGCCCAGGGTTTTGTTTTTTTGTAGAATTGTTGACAGTGGGATGGCATTTGCAATGATGAACAAACAATGAGCAGTGACAGTGAGTCACCCCTGGAAAATTCCTCCTCTCTTGATGTTGACAGTTCCGTAGCTTTGGTTGCCCAGCCTTACGAACAACTCAGTTTTCCAGTGTTTCCTATTGCATTTTTTGAGTAAACTTGCTAATATTTTCACAAACCCCAATGACATCCAGACATTTGATGATCCAACTGTGTGGCAGTGAAAGTCGTAATGCTTTTTTTGTAATCAATCCACGTTGTATGCTACAGGTTTGTTTTGCGGCTTTCGTGCAGTTCTCTCTCCAGTATCATTTTATCAATCAGAAGCTGATATTTGGTGTCCCCTACTTCTTCTTTTATTAACTTCTTTTGTCTCTACTGGCAAGATAAGTTATTTGCCTCCAAGTAATCTTTGGATTTGATCAGCAATTATGCCTGTCAGCAGTTTGAACATTGTGAGAGGGCAAACCACGCTATTGGCCTGTGTATAGTTTCCTTGGTATTGTCCCTTTTGCTGAATCTTTTCTGTATCAAATATGTTTTCCCAGTTACTATCCATTCACCTGATGTTTCCAGTTTGCAGCATTTCATTGAATTGTTAGAGCCATTTTTGAGTGCAGGCTGGTCAGATATTTGAGCCAAAATCCATGCAAACTGGATCATTGCCAGGTGATGTCCAATTTTGACTTTTCTTCACTCTTTTACTGATCATTTCTGTATTGATTACCTTTCGTCAAGTTTCTCATCTTGTTCTTTGAGAATTTCTTTTTCAAAGTCTTTTATCCACCCAGCATTTCTTGTTGTTGTAGCCTTTTCTCTGTTTCTACAAATCTTTTCCAGAATGTATTTGTAGCTGTTTTTTCTGGTTTTTCATTCTGCACAGCTGCCTGCTCTGGTAGAACCGCCTTTGATCAGATTGAAAAAGTTGGATTTTTGTTTTGTACTCGGATGACCTCTAGCTTCATATCATTCAATTTTTTCTGGCTGTTGCTGTGATTTGTTGTTTTCTCACAATTTCAAGTGCTTCTTTCAATTTTTTCTCTTGTGTTCAGCCAGTATTTTTTTAATCAGGTTATTCTTTTTATTTTGACATTTTTTCAGTTTTGTTCCTTCATGTTCTTCCAGATTGCTTGCATCTGATGCGTGAGGTTCTTGATTTTTTAACTCCAACCTGATTTTTCCATTTTGGATTTCCAGTCATTTTTTTTCTCTGCGGGCTTCAGTTTTTGTATCCCCAATTCTTGTGTAAGTTACAATCACTGCTGTAATCAAAATTGTATGCAAAAGCTGATTAGTTTCTTCCATTGATGTTATCTGGATAGTCATATGAGTGCAGCATTCACATCTTCCATTAGGAGGTGCCAGATGTTCTTCTTGGTACTGTTTTCAATGTTGGCAGTCTTCTCTTGCCTTTCTTCCTTTGATGCAGCATAGGTCAAAAATTTCTCTTTAAGTTCTTGGTTGCCTTGTGGTCAATGTGGCAGGTGTACTCTAAAAATGGCCACAGAGTTTTCATATGCAAAATTTCTGCATTTTCTTCTGGCTCAAAATGTTCAGTGGACTTCAGATATTGTTAGAACTCCTACCATTCTCCCCACAGTTGCCTGTTCTACTCTTTCATGATTTTTCCGTATTTTCTTCAAGTTCGGACTTCACTGAACATCTTGTTCCTGGTTATGAATCGCCTCTGGTCAGCAAGTCTCAGTTCAGTTACAGTTGAATCTGGATATTCTAGAGTTTTCCACAAGTCGGTACATCCGTTTTTTGGTATGCCACGCTTTTGGGGTTCCGAGCTGTCATGGTAGCAGTTCATGACAGTTCGATTCTCTGACATTGAAAAAATTTCTTGTCAGCTTTGGTAGTTGTTTTGCTTCCGAAGTTGCCCTGCAGGCCCATGCCCTGGTTGCCTCAGCAATGGGTCCTGGTCTCCTGTAGCTCCACTTGTCGGACGTGTGTGTGATGCCCAGGGAGTTCACTCTCAGCACCCATGGCCATGCGGTCCTTATTATCCTGGGCGACAACCGAGCCAGTATAGACTTCTTTTGAGTTTGTTTCACCATATTTTAATGGGTTGGGTGCACTTAGTCCTTCTCCTCAATTGAGACCACTCTGGCATGGTTGAACCTGCCGGTAGTTTGCACTACCGCCAGCACAGCTCTCAACATCACAGAAGCAGTTAAGCCCCCTGCCAACGACAAGGCGGCACCCGGTGGGGGGATTATTATTATTATTATTATTATTATTATTATTATTATTATTATTATTATTATTATTATTATTATTATTATTATTATTATTATTATTATTATTATTATGGTGAGAAATGAATTACTATTAAATGCATTTAATTGTCATTAGTATATTAACTCCTTGATCGATTGATGTCTGTTCTCAGTTTTCTGCTAAAATATGTATCTCCCAGTAAAACTGATCTTTGCTTAGGGATTTTGAAAATAACTGCATTGATAGAGCACAAAATTCTGAGCTCAGATTTGTCTAAACTTCCCTACTGTTGTTCATTTGTGGCGGTATGGATATCAGTGTAGGTGCAAGTATCAGAAATGTCTGGAAGGCTTTTTGCCTTCATCTTTCACCCACTTTAATTTAAGAAGAGACTGACTTCTTTTTTGTTCATATTTTGCAAATACTTTCAGGATTTTTTTCCTAAACCCAAAAATGTTGTGCTTCAAATACTTGAAAGAGATTTCCAGTTCATAAGCTGTTTTCAATTCCAGCTATTTTTGAAATGTTCTAGCTGAACAGACATCTGTGCACCTCTAATTTTCAAGGTTGTTTCATGTTGCCTGATACACGTAAAAAACTACCGTTCTTCCAATTTGCTTGCTTTAAAAACCTCTGCTACTTTTTGCAAAAGAGTCTTGTATAAGCCTTGCCAACACCCCAAATAGTAAGCCAATTAATATCTACTTATTAAAATTTTCCATGACGTTAAATACTTTCCATCCAAAAGTTATTAAATTTCCTCCACGAAAATCTAATTATGAAGCACTGATTTATTTAATTTCCAGTGATGATATACTGTTTGCAAAGAGGACTAAATTATTCTAATAGAACCATGATCTGAGCATGTCATAGCACCTATAGCAGTGATGGCGAACCTTTTCGAGACCGAGTGCCCAAATTGCAACCCAAAACCCACTTATTTATTGCAAAGTGCCAACACAGCAATTTAACCTGAATACTGAGGTTTTAGTTTAGAAAAAACAGTTGGCTCCGAGGGGTGCGTTACTCAGGAGTAAGCTTGGTGGTAGTCGGTGGCTTTGCTTTGAAGCAACCGTGCATCTCTTCCAATGGGTGAATCACGACCCTAGGAGGGTTTACTCAGAAGCAAGCCCCATTGCCAGCAACCAAGCTTACTCCCAGGTAAAGGATCGTGCTTTTGTTCTTTGCATGAAAATCAATGAGGTTTAACAGCACTTAACAGGGTTACCTGCACTGCTTCCCCAAAACTTGGTCTTAGGTTTAATGCTAATAATTGAGCCCAGCAGCCCAGGCCAGCCTAGATGTGGGTGGGGGGGGAGGGCACTCTGTTTGCGCGTGCCCACAGAGAGGGCTCTGAGTGCCACCTCTGGCACCCGTGCCATAGGTTCGCCATCACTGACCTATAGAAATACATACTGTTTGGGTCAAGAAACACAGAGAGATCAAGAACATGTCTGTTCTTATGTAAGAATTGTGTGGGGAGAAAAGAAATCCTTATTTTCCTGGGTTCAGGAATCTCCATGGACCCAATAAATTATAAATCATGTGTTACCTGAAGAATTTAGTTTGGTGAACTTATTTTTGTTTGACTAGGTTTGACTAACCAATCCAATTTTGCATTTAAATCACATTAAAATCCCATCCAATAATAAGGTTACCTAATTCTTATTTATTCATCTGTTCTATTACTATTCTAAAAATTACTTTATGAAGAATATAGGGTTGACAGCTCTGAGTTAGGAAATTCCTGGAGCTTTAGTGGTGGAACCTGCAACCTGGAGAGGGAGAGGTTTGGGGGAGGGGAGGGAAGGGTCCTCAGCAGGAAATAATGCTGCTGAGTTCACTTTCCAAAGCAGCCATTTTCTCCACTGGAACTGATCTTTGTAGTCTGGACAGCTGTTGTAAATTCTGTGAGATCGCCAAGTCCTATCTGGAGTTTGACAACCCTACTAATGTGCATATATGCAATTAGTTATATCTTGGTTACCTACAATCTATATATCTAATAGCAACCTGTGACCTTCCCCTTCTGAAAGGTCCTAAATTCGTTGATCAGAGTGTGTCTATCAGACAGAGATGCTAAGATTTTTGACAGGAATGTGGTTGCCAGTTAAACACCATCACACCTCTAATTTGCACACAAACGGAGTCCCTTTTTCAGATCACCTCCGTGTTTCATCTCTAAGTTCTACTCAAATGTTGTATGGACCAGATTTGTACATGCACAATAGCCGCTTTTACTACACGGTCATAGCCAGGTCATGTCTTGATAAATAAGCTATATTTGCACCAGCTTAGACTGCTTTTGTGATTGTACTGTTGGTGAACTAAATCTTCTTAGCTACCTGATGAGAAGGCCAATATCTCACAGTTCATGGTTGGGTCATTGACCTATTCGTTAAGCACAGAAATGCTCAAAGTTCAACCCCTGGTTTTGCACCTGTACAGTCTAATGTGTCATTTAAATGGCCTGCAGTGCAGAAAATTTGAGAACACAGATGCACAAATTTATTGCATTCAAGATGATCTGACTACCTTTCAAGTGTGGCAGCTATGTGCCAAGATATAGTATAAAATAGTATTAACAGTTTGAATAACAGTTCTTTTGTGGATGCAGGAGGGAACAACAATTCCCATCAGGTTGTGTGACAATGCACATGCAAAAATGTATCTGGAACCAGACTACTTAGAAACCAATAACAAACATCGATTCTGCCATCAGGCAAACCTAACAAAGAAGTGTCATCTCAAAACTAGAACTAATATTCTTCTTATTGATGAATTTGTGCAAACCACAAACCTGGTTGCTAAGTTCCTTGTAATAGTGTACAAATTTTGCAGTAGCACAACTCAAGGTAGTTAAGATCGCTAGGAATTCTTTTTTGTAATTGTAACGATTTTAAGATTTTAATTAATTGTATGCTTTTATATCTATTGATTTTATAATGACGTTGGTATAATGATTTGAATTTTATTCATTTTATGTCAATAATCATTTTTATTCATTATTATTGGTCAATGGTATCGATCATATCATATTAATAACTCCTGTAATGTATGTTGATTGCCTTTTGATTTATGATTTGGAAATATGCTAGAATAAATATACAAGTTTATGAACAATGGCACACTACTTTGAAGAATACAAGAAAAATTTACCGGTAGGTGAGAAAGTCTAGTAATGCCTCTTTTAAAATTTCACGATTTTAACATTTTAATCTATTTTATTCATTTGTTTTAATTAATTTTATGACACAGGTATGATAGTTTGTATTTCCCCCTTTTCATGCCAACTGTCAATATTATTATTACTTGTCGCTGACCATAAATAACAAATCTATCATTCCCAAAAGTGAAACCATTTTTTGTTGCTTTTAACAGTGCGCTCTGTATTAAGTGGTAGGGGTCTGGAGGCAACTGCAGTGAAGCAATATATAACTGAGCACGCGCAGTCCCTTTTTTCAGTTTGACATACTTGGGCTGTTTGGTCACAGGCAGTGTATTGGATGTTTTATTTCAATGACAGTAAGTGGACCACCAACCAGGCTGGTTGTTGATTATCCCTGCATGCAGGCTTTACTGGGTTGTTGGCATCCTCTTGAACTATGAACGAGTCATTGAGTGGGACATAATTTCATTAACTGCTATCACAGACCCATTACCAGTCTTCTGCATTTGCTCCAGAGGTAAGCCTCTACAAAAGTAAGCCATGACACATAGCGCTGGCATTGCTCCACAGTGTGGAATAGCTGGTGCTTAAAATAACAAATTGTATATTTTGTTAGCACTCAGCAGTTATGCTGACGTCTGTTTTATAAGATGCACTGTCAGAGGAGGATGACAGAGGGTTCTTCTCAACTGGTAAGACCTTTTGTTCTTGAAATCCTTTAAAACACTTGGATAGATGCCACCCAGTGCTAGTCAGAACATGTAAATTAATGTAGTGAGTGTAAATCTCCACATCTCAGACAATGTGATCTTTGTCTTTAATATGCTAATATTTAACTCAAAGCAAAATGTTTTTTTCTAAAACTAGAGAACAGTGGCTGTGAAGCTTGGTCTCTTCATTTTTGGTTAAAAAAACAGAGAGGAGTCTTTTGGAATTATAAAGATTGACAGATCATTGTCATGCAAGCTTCCTTGGAGCACAGCCTGCTTCATGAAGAGGTTTCCTCATAAAATGGTATGTGAAGTTTATCCTTGGTTTAAAAATAGTGCAAAGAGTGGGATGCAAAAGGCCAGGAAATACATAAGGTGCTAGGCCAAACTAGAAAAGGCACAAAGCTCCATGATTAGGCTTTTTAAAAGCTAATTAGCTGCCTCCATACAACAGCTTTGAAGGGAAAGGAAGAATGTGGGGGTAGAAATAACTATTTCCACACCATTCTTCCTGCACGGCACCAACCAAATACCCTAGTGAAGCTGTGTTTAGCTCTGCAAGAAGGCAAATGTAGTCATAAGCACTTATATGATCCAAAGTAGGATCTCAGGGTCAGAGTAGCAAACAAGATGCCAGAAGATCCATGATAAGCTCTTGCCAGGCATTCTTTTGAGTTAAATTGCAATGAGGTCATCGCTTAACCCTTCTTTCTTATGCTTTTCTCAGTGCAGCTCATTCCACCTGGTCACCAGGTAGGAGGCAAGTCTCAATAACCACAAAGTCTGACAGCTGGGGTTCTCAGGTCCCAGTCCAAAAGTCACTGTCTGGTGTTGGGTAACACAATCAAAGGCAAAGTCACTCCAAGGTCTTATTCCAGGATCAGGTTATGTATTCCAAAAGCAAAGTCACTGCAGTCCAAGAGTCAGGTAACAAGAATGGATACAAAGCAGATCAGGCAACTGGTGGGGGAGTCAGCAAGACTACAGACTAGTTGATCCCATACTATCTGCAGCCTTATAGAGTTTCCTTACACGAGCTGCTAGTTTCAACATTAGGTTTCTCCAGCATGGCGTAGTGCAGTGGTGGCGAACCTATGGCACGGGTGCCAGAGGTGGCACTCAGAGCCCTCTCTGTGGGCACGTCCAAATAGACACCCCTCCCCCACACATCTAGGCTGGCCTGGGCCACTGGGCTCGATTATTAGCATTAAACCTAAGACCTAGTTTTGGGGAAGCAGCGTAGGTAACCCTGTTAAACCCCACTGATTTTCATGGGAAGAACTAAAGTGCAATCCTTTACCTGGGAGTAAGCTCGGTTGCTGGCAATGGGGCTTGCTTCTGAGTAAACCCTCATAGGGTCATGATTCACCTGTTGGTAGAGTTGCACAGTTGCTTCAAAGCAAAGTCACCGACTACCACCAACGCACCGGAGCCAACTGCTTTCTACACTAAACCTGTATCTCGGGTTAAATTGCCGCGGTTGGCACTTCTATGAGCAAATAAGGGGGGTTTTGGGTTGGTGACATTTCACAATGCCTGCCTTGAAAAGGTTCTATCACTGGCGAGCAGGTGGATCCTAATCTGGAAAACCAGGTTTGATTCTCCACTATTCCACCTGAGTGGCAGAGGCTTATCTGGTGAACCAGATGTGTTTCCGCACTCCTACATTCCTGCTGGGTGACCTTGGGCTAGTCACAGTTCTTCAGAATTCTCTCAGCCCCACCTGCCTCACAAGGTGTCTGTTGTGGGGAGAGAAAGGGAAAGGAGCTTGTAAGCCACCTTGAGTCTCCTTACAGGAGAGAAAGGCGGGATATAATTTCAAACTCTTCTTTTTCTCCTTCTTCTTACAAGCAAAAGTCAGTTCCTCTGCTCATGAGGAATACTGGGACCCGGATCCTGCAGTGACCTGTTGGTCACTTCCAGTATTTCTGTAGCAAAGAGGAGGCTGTGGGCTGCCAGACATGCTCTCCTGGGCTGTTTTTTAAAGGTAGAGGCATCAAATTTTCAAACTGGGAAAAGATTGGACTCAAGTTGCCCCAACCATCCTCCAGTGGAAACAATGGAAGAAAAATAGAGACCCATAAAATTAGACCCTGACCCAATCTTTATGATACTTGGGTTGTGTTCTAAAAAGAATCACAAGCAGCTATGCTGAAAATGTGGTACCTCTATCTTAACAAACAGCCCCACCTCTCGCCTCCCATCCCCTGCCCCTGTAAATTGAGCCAAATCCCTGCAACCCAGCATGAGTGTGCCAATCAAAGCAGAGTTATTTCTTTTTAAAGGGATCTTTCCCCTTTCTACTGCTGTAGCTGGTGATCCTGAAACGATCGCAGGGGGGAAAAGGCTCTCTCTCTCTTTTTGACTTTTTTGGGATCAGGATAGCTGGCTACAGCTTAAACCGACATTTTTAAGAATTATGGCTTTATTGAATGCATACCCCTACACAGCAGGTCTGGTCATGGACATAGCACAGAGGGTGGTGTCTGTGCTGCAAGACACTTATAAGCACTTACCAAAACTACTCCAGGTTGTGTGTTTCCTCTTGTTTGGCTCTGAAGGAAGAGAATATTTTTGAGGTATGTCTTTATAACAGTACCCATTTGTTCACCCATGGTGAAAATGACGGAAAGATTTTCATTTGAGAAAATATGGAAGGAAAGGGTTATTCCTTTCTTCCTTGAATTTATTAGCCAATCTGTTTTGGACATGGCTGCAACTACTTTTATCTTTTAAAAAGCAGCAAAATCCAATGACAGATTTTCCTACATTTCAGGCCTAAAGAGAACCATTTTTGATGCCTGAACTTCACCTCAAAACTGCCTTGCCTGAGTCTTGCTAAAGCCTGGCTTTAAATCTCTCTCTCTCTCTCTCTCTCTCTCTCTCTCTCTCTCTCTCTCTCTCTCTCTCTCTCTCTCTCTCTCTCTCTCTCTCTCTCTCTCTCTCTCACACACACACACACACACACACACCCTCAGTGTTTACTATCTCATAATTTGATGTTTACTACTTTTTAATTCACAAGTGAACATTAATATTGCCTCAGTTAAACCTAGATATATTTGAACATTCATGTGCTCTGGCTGATCTCAGTCTCAAGTATGGAGTGAACCCTTGTGGTAGGTCGACTATTAGCTCTTTATCATAGGCTCAACTGTTTTATCAGGTCACTAGCCACATATAGTATGGCAACACATCTGCTTACACAATGTATCATGCTACACGCAAGGAATAACAAATAGGGTCAGGTCCCTCTACAGCACCCACCACATATCATCCACATTCCCCCTCCCCTTATTTCTCCCCTCCCTAGCAGACCTGATGCTAGTCACTATTCAGGATGGTCAGGTTTGAGGTGAGCACACCTGAAGCTCAGTCCACAGGTGGTTACAGCATGAAAACACAGCCTGCATATCCACCAAACTGGCCATCCATGCAGTTGAACATCACTAGATATTGTGGGTTTTGAGGAATGACTGTGAACTTATCCTGATCTGCATCTTTGAGAAGTGGGATACAAGACTTTTTTGGGTTTTCTTTTTTTTTTCAGCACAGTTTCAGCAGCACTGACTAATGCTTCAATATTAAATTTAATTTTTAACTGGAGACTGAGAGAAGACCGATACAAATACAAAAATGAAGATGGAATAGCAGGGAACTGTTGGGAAGTTATGAGTCCTCTATTAGGCCCTGAAGCTTCTGTGTAAATGTGTTCCACTTAACTCAGAGGGCCCACTGGCTGTGGGTGGAAATGTATTACTCACATACCCAAGTATTTGCAGGAATGATGCCATAAAGATCTTCACTTCTCCTAAGCATGCTTGTCAAACTCAAAGAGGGTGTTTGGGCTCATACTTACCTTTCCTTGAAAATATTTGTATTTTAAAATGGAAAGAACATCAAATACTTCAGATATTTCATGTACTTAATGATCTGCACCTTTCATCTTTAATTCTTCAAAAGTAGGGGCAAAAGAGCATCATCCAGTGTTCCACCCAGAAAGGAAATGCTTTTTGGAGGTTACAAAGAGACAGAATTAAGGATTTATAATGGAAATAGCCTCTGATATTAAATTCCAAGTGGATGCCAATTATACTGCTTTGTGGCTTTCCTTAGGCTCTGGTGGCTGCATCAGGTTGCACTTCCATTGCATCTTGCTTTAGGTAAGAAGTTCAAGAGGCTGATTCTATAAATTCAGAGTCACTGACTCACACACTATTACTTGAGGTATATTGCAGTATCAGGAAGAAAAGCGGTATGGCATAGCCCAATCTTCTTAGATCCCAGAAGCTAAGCAGGATCAATATTTGGAAGGGAGACTTCCATGAAAGACTCTGCAGAGGAAGGCAATGGCAGGCCACCTCTGCTTATTCACTTGCCTTGAAATCCCCTTGCTGTGGTTGCCATTCGTCAGCTGCAACTTGACGGCACTTTACACGCACACATTACAGTCCAAAGCAAAAAAATGATCTTCCAAGATGAAGGTTGGGACAGATGGAGAAGTTCTGGCCCACACTTGTGACCCTGATGCTTCGGTATGTTCAATAAATTTGTCTGTGTTTCAGTCTGTCTTAGACAAGTCTGCAAACCCATCAACTAACTTCATGAAAGTGCTGCCAGGAACAGAACAAAGAATCCTTGGCTTTGTTCTGTTGATCTATGCACTAAGTCACCAACCTTTCAGGACAGAGTACTGTGTAGGTAGTAAAGGGTTCCTAGGCTTTAGAGTAACACTTCTGATCAAGACCAGCTGTGGTTCCCCCGAACCAGGAGTTTAAAGGCTGGAACTTTTTCTCACTGCCTGCTTAGTGATTCCTGGCTCATGATCCCAAGTTCTTACTTCCTGGCTGACTGGGGCCCAGAACAGACAATGTCCACTAACCGTACAATTCTCAACATGCCAGTAGGCTTAACAAGGTTGGGACCTTTAATTTAGAGGATCATTTTTAGGATGCTACATGATGGGTTTGGGTAGCTCCTGTCACTGTGGTTAATGGGCGTATGGAGTTGATACCTCCTTCAAGTGCACCTGTAATTATGTTAACAAGATTGGCCTACTTGGAACTAACAATAAGGTCATGGCAGCATTATTGAAGTATCAGTGAGGAGGCGTCTTTATGTATTGAGGATACTCAAGGACTGAGACTGAGAGTGGTTAAGCAATATTTTATTGTGCATTTTAGCATATATGTATACCTCTGGCATGATTAAAAAATTCCTTGCCATTTGGCAGGATGATAAAGTTCACCCAGGAATCATTTGACTGCATGCAAGAGCTCTGAGTGTGACAACTCAGCTTGACTAGTCTCTGTCCCTTCAACTGCCACTTTCTACTCACCTTCTACTCTCATTAAATGCTCTTTCTGGTCTTGATTCCTGGTTCTGCTGTCTTGCCCAATCAGAGCCTCAGTCTGTAGTCTAGTTTCATTATAGCTGTTGTAATTAGTGTTACAATGAGAAAGAATGGAGGTGTGTTATCACATACCATCTGATTCATCTCAGTGTAGATCTCTAGCACACAGTACCACCTGAATCTTTAATTCACCTCTTAACAAGACATATATTTCACACAGTAACACTGGAGCCAAGGTCCTTGGTCGGGGGTGGGGGTGGGGGGGAGGGCGTGCGTGTGTGTGTGTTGTTAATCAGGTTTCCTCCACACCCTTGAAAAATTGCTCTGGAGAGTTCTGATCCTCTGGAACTACTTTTCTGAGCATGCAGGGACTACAGATGGGGTATTTTAAATTTAAAAAAAGCTGTGAGGGAGATGACTGGAAATACAGCCAGCCCTGGAAGAAGGCCAGGATCATGCCCTGTCCATAGTCCAGGCAGAAGATCAGGAGCAGCTACTGTACCCATGTCTGGACCATTCTATTCTTGAACAGAACATCCTGGGAAGGTTGTTCTGTAATTGTGAGCCTGCCATCAAAAAGATTCTTTCTCATGTGCCCACCAAATGACCCTCTTTGATTGGTGAGACAATCAAGAGGTCTCTTCCCTGCAATTTTAATTCCTGGGCAGGAATGCTGGAAGAAGATCCTTCAGATTCCCTACTCCCAACCTATATAGAGCTTTAAAGGACAAACCAACACCTTGAATTGGGCTCAGGAGCAGATCAGTAGCTTATGTAATTGCTGTAATATTGGGGACATATACTCCCAGTCACTGGCCCCAACCAGCATTACTCTAGCCACATCATCCTTTGCTAGCTGTAACTTCTGAACTGTGGCTAGTCTAACTGAACCTGGAACAGGCAGAGGTGAAGCACTGCCTGAAGCTGGGAAAAAGCACTCTGAGGTCCCTTCCGCACATGCAGAATAATGCACTTTCAATCCACTTTCACAATTGTTTGCAAGTTGATTTTGCTATTCTGCACAGTAAAATCCAGCTGCAAGGTGCATTGAAAGTGGATTGAAAGTACATTATTCTGCATGTGTGGAAGGGGCCTGAGTCACAGCAGCCACCTGGTTTTCTAAAGTGATTGTTGTATCATACTCACAGTCTGCAAACCTGGCTTTTCAAGGGGCGTAGAACCCCTTGCAAGACAGGAGAGATTTCAAGTCCCCAGCCTCTGTCTTCTCAGGATTAAGTCTCAGCTTGTTCACCCTTATCCAGCCCATTACATCCTGCAGGCACCAGTGCAGAAAATCGCATCCTTGAAATAAGGTGGAGAAGAAAGGCAGTGCTTGATGTCATCTCCATATTGATGACATCACAGCCCTAGCACAGACTCTTTCTCCCTCTCTCTCTTTCTGGATCTGGGAAACATAATGAAGCTTCTGCCTTAGGAGAGTATTGCCTTTCACTTGCAGGTCATCAATGAAGCAAATATTACAAAATCACCCCCCACAAACTTCCAGGGTTCTTGCATCTAAGGACAAGAACTTCTCATCACTTAGGGAAGCATTGAGTACATAAAAACATCCTAGGATTTCATCAGCTTTTATGTGAGTAGTCAAAAATTGTTTCGGCACACATTCCACTAGGAAGTTCACTTGTAGACGTCCCACTCATTGTTCTGAAACTTGCACTGGAGAATTTCCCTTTAAGCTTTACTGTAATTTGCAACATGGGAAGATTGTCCTTATGTAATAGTTTTTCGGGGTTTCTAAAAGTACAATTTTACCTCATATATGAGTAAGTCTAATGTAAATGAAGCTCCTTAGTAGGATTCCAGGATTTGAGGCTGACAGCTGTCACAACCACACACCCAGAGGTATTATTGTAAGCTGAAATGTTTAAAATCTCTACTGAAACATTCTTTATTCACTTTGTTCCTTATTTTCCCAGGTGCTTGGCTACCCAAGATAATTAATGGCTTTATTTCTAGTTGATTACTTCATGAGATTTTTCTCTCTAGTCTGAATAAAGCTTTTAAAAAGGATGAGGTGAGTTCTGCAACAGAGGAGGAAGGCCAAGTTAACCCTTTCTCAGTTTTAAGGCAAAGGTACTCCTCAGTGTGTGCAGTGCACCAACCTGTAGATAATATAATCAAATGTACTTCCACTAATGTGAGCCACAATATAACATAGCACTCTCAGTCCATTGATGGATGACCTGCACGTAGAAGCAGATGTCTATGAATTGGTTGTTTCTTCTTCATGAACAAGATGTTGCCCAAAAGAGTAAGACTTGAGAATCTCTACATTGATCTATGTGTAACCTATGGTGATGCAGGGCACTCTCAGAGATGTAAAGAAAAATTGTTCATAAAAAAATTGGTATTATAAAAAGAGTCAATGGATAAATGTAGAAATATATTTTATGTCATAATTTTATAAAAATTGTGTGTCTTTTGTATAAATACAGAAATGTGTGTTTTATAGTATAATTTTATAAATGAATGTCTTCTGTTCTGATCTGAAATTCTGCTTGGTGATGTAATCTCTTGAACTAGAGGGAAACTGAAACGTGGGAATCTTTAGTGTTCAAATGAAGTCAGTGTATGAAGGTGCTGGTATTAAAAGTTCAGGTAACCTCATCTGACTTGAACCCAGGGATGAAGTGAGGGGGAAGTGCGCCTGGTGCACATGCGTGCCGCGCGCCCTTCCAAGCCCCCAAAACGTCCCGTCTTGCCCTTCCATGCCCCCGCAATGCTTCTGCAGGGGCGCCCACCCAGTGAGTCACACACTACCACCACCACCCCGTCTCCTTGGTGCTACGCCTCTGCTTACCTTCTCTATCCAAGAGACTACTTATGCTGGGATTTTGGATCAGAGCCCTGTCTTTCTTGGTATCTGCTATTCCAAGCACAGACTGTGTTGATTTCATTTTTAGTTACAACCAAGATTCCTGCATTTCCACTGACAGGCAGAAGGCTTAACTGCATTCTAGCCCTCAAGCAATGGCCCACTGTGCCAGAAGCACTTTCTATTTGGTGGGCACTATTTTCTTCTGGGAACTCAGTTGCGAGGTGTGAAGGAGCCTAATTTATTGGAGGCCAATGGCACACAGGGAGATAGGGCTTAGGCCTTCCCCCACATAGTGTTCTTGCAAGTCTTTGGGGACTAATTTGTCCTTCTGGGAAGACTTTGTGTTACCCATCAGTACCCATGGAGGTCCCAGCAGAGTCAGTAGTAGTTCCCAGGGGCTTGTTTCTTGGGTTGTGAAAATAGTGCAGGGAAAAATATATGCTCTGTCTCTCCATGTGTCATGGTTGGGGTTGCCAGCTCTGGGTTGAAGATTTTGGGAGTGAATCATGAGGAGGCCGAGTTTGTGGAGGGGAGAGTCTTCAATAGGGTATGATGCCATAGAGTCCATCTTCCAAAGCAGGTTAACTGATTTCTCCAGGTTAACTAATTCCTGTCACTTGGAGATCAGTTGTAACAGCAGGAGATCTCCAGCCACCATCTGGAAGTTGGCAACCTTAGCAATGGTCCAAATCCTGCCTTCCCCTGTTCTTGAAAAGTACGTTTTCAGTGAGAAATCTGATGTGCACGTTGAGAGAAAATCCCTGTGATGCACCCAGACAACCTGAAGTCTGTGTAACACATTGTTAACTCAGGGTAATTTTGCTTCAGAATTCCAACTGAAAGCACTTAAAGAAAGAAATATCATGTAACTTGGATGTCCTTTCATGAGTTACAAGAGCATACCTAGATTTTTCATATTTTATAAATACACATTGGAAAGGGGCCATCAAATTCAACTTCCCAGGATGGAAAAAAAAGAGTTATTCCAAGGCTTGAGAAATCTGCTCTGGCAGCATCTGAGAGCCCTTTAAGAAACAATTTAAAAGTGGTTCTTTGGAGAGTTGAATTATGGAAGGGTTGGGTGTCTTCCCCTTCAGATCTTAAATACAAATATAATTGTGCAAGTGAATGAGGTACTTCATCATTGTACATGAGCAGGAATGAATATATGACCTTCCTTGTCATACAGCATAATCTGCCCTTGCAGGAACCTCATGCAAAAAGCTCTGCCTGCTTTCCGAAAGAAAAGAAATTTGTCGTTCTTGCTTTTGCATGTGGAGCAGCTGTGTGAAATCTGACAGCAAAATACAGTCAGAAATGCAAATATGGCTGATCACTGTAATCCTTTATCACCAATGCTGGCAAATTATTTGAGAAATGGCTCCCTGTTTCAGAGAATAATCAGGATCTTGGGACGAGAAAAATCCAGATCGTACAAACTGATGGAATTGTTTGCATAAATACCATTTTGAGTTATTATTGTGGGCTTTCCAGGCTGTGTGGCCGCTGTCTGGTAGATTTTGTTCCTAACATTTCACCTGCATCTGTGGCTGGTACCTTCAGAGGTGTATCAGAGGTATACTACAGAGAGAAGTGTCTTACACACTGTGTGCAACACACTTATGCCTATGATACACCTCTGAAGATGCCAGCCACCAGACCATGGCCACACAGCCCAGAAAGCCCACAACAACTAGTTGAGTCTGACAGTGAAAGCCTTTGACAACCATTTTGAGTGTTTCTTCTGTATTTGGAAGATTTAATCTTTTTCCTATTTCCTCATCCACTTTTGGATAACATCTTGGCATTTTCCCAGATATAGATCTGGTTAGCTGAAAGCATTCTAATCCAGGCACAAGGAGCTGAAAACATGTTCAATCCAGGCACATCTCTCCAGTGAATTTGTATTTAGCATCAATTTGTCACATTTACCAGTCGTACTGCCCTGCTCCATTTTCACAGCTCCATTAATTGACCTTCGACTTAAATAAAATATGTCATGCTTTTCCACATATACAGCCCATTAGATGACTAAGACTACTCATTGATTGATGGTAATCTCTATCTATTTGCCAGTCAGAATGTGGAGTGTTAACCTTGGTGAATACAGTCTCTGATTCACTACTCTCAGAACACCTGTATCAGTTGTGCTTTGCTGTCCAGTGGAGACCAGTCACTGAAGCAAAATCCAAAGGTTCACCCATACAAAATGCTCACACGTAACTGAAGCTTTATTCCTGGCTTTCTGTGGGGAGGGAGGAATACAGTAATCTCTGCCCTGGCACTTCTCAGCATGTGCCTTGCAGAAAAACATTGGTTGGAAACTTTCCCCCTACTCCTCACAACGCAACTCTGGTAGTAACTGAATCTGGAAGACTGTGAAGCTCTGTGGTTTTGAAACACTTCCAGAGGGATTCTTTTCTCAACAAAAAACAACTTACTTGTGATAAAGGAAAATGGCAATAGGGATGTGTGACTGAAAAAAAGGGGTTATTCAGATCTTAGTTTGGGGAAAGGCACAGATATTCTGAGTTATATGAGTCCTTCAGTATTTGTCAGTATTTGCATTCAGGAGGAGTTTGGAATTTTAAAAAAAATCAGATCTATTATTCCCTATAGAGGACTCTTTTTTGGGGGGGGAGCAGTTTTTCAAGGAAATGCACTAATATTGCAGGAAACCTTGTCCTGTATGTCCACTAAAGACTCTTTAAGTTTCAAGTGAAAAGAATCAAGTGGTCCATTTCTACAGGACCCTAAACAATCCTGTTTCCTGAGGAGAAATAATTGCATGCTTTCTCCAGGATGAAGAAACCAATAGCAATAACACACACAAGCATCTACTGGCCAAAAGCCTTCAAAGATAAAAACAGAACCAACAAGCCCAACAGATGCAAGGTCAAATCAGATGCTCAGGCGGATTCCTCATGGGCCAAAAACCGTGGTGTGAAAATAATGTGAAAACAGTATAAACCCTTTTACAGCGTTTTAAACCATTTTACATTGTTTTCACACTGCTGTTTTTGGCCCATGTAGAATTTGCCTCTCGGAAGAA